>NW_008679551.1:17618-25844 GCF_000695815.1 Acanthisitta chloris | reverse complement strand
CACCATCCCTTTGTGTTTTCTTTGTAGTCAGGTATTCTTTGGTTTCTCACATAACTGCCTTTGTGAAAATCTACTGGTGGGTTTCTAGAGTGTGAGAGGGGATTATCTGTTAGATGGCAGCAACACAAGATGGTAGCTATAGAGACAAAAACTATGGCAGCTATCCTGCCTCTGACCTACTACAACATGGATATCTTGCTCTGTGCCAACAAGTAAGGCTATCCCAGGGATCTCTGCATGATAATAACTCCTATTACACACATATATAAAATTTTATATAGAGAGATATATATGCATAGTCTTGTCTGCACTCAGCCTGGAGCCACCCTTCACTGTCTCTGTCATACCTTAATGTTTCTATCACAGTTGTCAATGTGAGCCTCCTAGACAACAGCGTAAAGATTTGTTCCTGCTTCTGGGTTGTTTGTGAGTAGAAAAGCCAGGTCTACAGGAGGCAATTGTAAAAGTTATTAGAAAACTTCCCATACTCAGTACCTGCAGCAACTCTGAAGTTCCCAGGTGTGATCAAAAATAAGAATAAAAATTAGGCCTGGAAGATGAAAGGGTGGATCCAGATCCAGAACTGAGAGTTCAGCAGAACTTGCAGGGTAGAGCTACATGGGCCCTTGGAGATGAGGCTGTGAGATTTATAGCCAGGATAGTTGTTGGCTCTGGGCATCAGGCCAATCTCATTATCTTAGACACAGTCAAAGAAGATGAACTCACAGAGTACAAACCTTGCACTGCAAACCACTTATACAGCTCTGCTGTGCTAATTATATTAGTACTTGTATCCCTTTCAACCTAAGCAATCGCTTCTTCTGTCTCACATGGCACCTGGAGTTCATACTTCTCTTTGCCTCCCACACAGGCCCTGCTGTTCAGTGACCTGTTCTCTGTTAGCAGTCACTGTGTTCATGCCAGCAAGCCAGGCATATTATTTTGGTGGTAAAAGATGATGTTCCCATATACAATTGACAAATGGCTCTGGGATGAATGACAAGAGACTATCTTCAATTACTAAGGCCAATCTCTGAACTTTTTTCTGGGTTCCATAACAGCTTCTTCTCATAAAGGGCTTGAAAACCTTGATCAGCTGATTAAATAAATCCAGACTGAAAGACCTGCAGCAGTTCAGACTACTCCTGCTGACAAAGGTCTGGATCAGCACATGGGAAGACTCATGAAATGTCTTTTCTCCCACCAACTGCTGTCTTGGTTTAAGAGAATATGCTACTCTTTGCTGGGACAGAGCTAACTTTCTTCACAGTGGCTAGTACAGGACTAAGTTTTGGATGTTTGCTAAATCATGTTTATCCTAAGTCAAGGACTTTTTTCTCCTTTAGTACCTCATGCTTTACGAGTGAGAACAAACTGAGAGGGAGCATAGCCAGGACAGGTGACCCAAAATGGCCAAAGGGATGTTCCACCCCATAGAATGTCATGCCCAGTATATCAGCTGGGGGGAGGGGTATCTGCAAGGGGTGGTGGATTTGGATGGGGCATCAGTCAGTGGGTGATAAGCAATTGTATTGTGCATCACTGGTTTGGTCTAGTTTTATTTTCCCTCTCCTTTTCCATAGTTATTACTATTATTATCATTTACCATTAGTATTGTATTTTACTTTGTTTTGTAACCTACAAGTTGCTTGTGTTTCTCCTCTCCATTCCACCAGGACTGTGGGGGCAAGGAAAAGTGAGAGATAAGGGAGTGAGTGGGTGGCTGTGTGGTTCTTAGCTGCTGGCTGGGGTTAAACCATGACAGAGAAAAAGCTTTTTTGAACTGCCTGCTACATCCCTTTCTCCCTTCCCTCAACAGCCCTGTCCAACTTTCTAGTCACAATATGACCAAACCAAGAAACTGCTTTCTTTGCTTTCCCCACTACCTCAGGAAGAAGAGCTCACACAGAAAACAGATACATGAGCACATAAATATCTTTAAGCACACACATGAATCCATCTTTTTAAACAATGGCTTATAAAGAGCTCAAAGACAGGTTTTTTTGCATTTTTTTTTTGTTGAACTGGGCTCAGTACCATGAAAATTAACTCATGGATTAGGATTCAGAAATCACCAAATTATTGTTTTTATTTTAATTACTGGCACCCACATCTGAAACAATGTTTGTCAGAGTCCATAAAGCCATTATAATGGTGGCTGGGCAAGAAAAATACAAAGCTTTCCAAGGAAAAACAGATGTTAGGTGAAGTGTGTTTAACAGAGGCAATATCCCTCTAAATCACATAGCATCCATATTTCTTGGGTTCTATGGCATCCACCTTCTGGTGTTTGCTTCAGGTAGGATGACATTGCTTCAAATATCTGCTACACAGGCAGTTCAACAGCAGGTTACACACATCTGTCATGAGTCAAAAGCAGAACAGTATGCTCACTCTTCCAAAGGCTTATACCTAGGCATCAGAGCTAAGTTAGAGGATTGCAGATGCTTTGTAATAAAATCAGAGTGCTCTGATTCCATAACGTAGAACTCAAGATTGCCTACTTATTCATTACAAATAAACATTGAAAATGACTTAAGGTAGTGATTAAAACCTTCCTGGAATTTAAAATGGGCACACAAGTTTTCTTTATGCTTTGAGGAAAGAAAATCTAGTTCCATCGACATCTTTAGATCAAGGATTTCTGCCACTCTTCCAAGGACACATAAACACTCACATAGAGTCTACCATTAAAGTGTCTCAGCTTTGTGTTGTAACAAATATTGCAATAAAAATTCTATTTCAGACTGGAGACATTTGCTAAACAAGGGTGAGGAACATTGATCTGAACCATTTAGCTAATCAATACTTCTTTTACCTCTGGAAACTTGTGATCCTTCTAACTCCAGCTCCATTTTAATGGTTATAGTAAGAAAGTTTAAGCTTGGATTTATTTTTAAAAGAAACCTAATGAAGAAGAAAGATTTTTTTGCCCCTTTTTCAGTACTTGCAAATTTCATAAAGCTATCATCTAGGTAACAGAACTCATATTTGCTTCTGAGGATTGCATCTCTTCTTGATGTCTCTGTAAAACAGCATGTTTGTAATGCAGGTAACACATTAATTTCTTTAGAAACTGATAGCATATTCCTGCATATTTTGCAAAACTGTGAAGTCTGTTGTACTGGGTTAAAGGATGCAATGTTTGGTTTAGCATGTTTCCACTACACAATGCTGCATCAGGAAGAAGTCCTTCAGACTATGGCAAGGAACAAAAAGGTCACAGACCTTAGTATTCTTGGGGGACTTCAATGACCCCAATAACAGGCACCAAGGCAAGCAGCTCTGGTGCTGGCATGATGGGCAGCGTGATGCACAGGGGGAGTTCCTGAATCCAGAGAACCAGAAGGGAGTGGAGAGAATTGCCAAGAGCCCACAGCTCACAACCAGCACTAGGAGACCTGAGCAGGACCAGGAATGGCAGTGGTCAAACCCCTCTTCCCATTAAAGAATCCTTCAGGAATTGCTAGCAAACAGGAGTGCCACGGCAGCTGGCACACAGGAAGGTGCTGTAGCTCTGCCAGCTCAACCAGGGAGCAATGGTTTCCAACCTCAGAAGGCCCAGGGCTCTCTAAGCTCTGCACCCACCACAACTGACACAGCTGCCCACACAGAGCTCCAGTGGGAATATGCTGCCACCTCAGTGCCAGCAGGAAGAGCCAGCAGATTGGTGCCTGGCTCTGAGCCTGGTGTCATCAGTAGAATTTTGGGTGTTTTTCATCATGGGTTGGTCTACATGACATCAGCAATAGATGACACCACCCATTGGCACTAGATGTAGTACACCTGTCTCAAAGGGGGAAAAGGAATTGGGGGCAAAAAGGAGCAGGACTGATCAAAAGAGTTTTTATCTGGATTTGAAGGGGAAAAGGGATAACATCAGACTTGCTAGAGATAAACCTGAGGGTGGTATGTGAATGTTTGAGGAACAGTGTGCTAGCAAGGTCCTTCAAGCTGCTCCACACTGTGCTGAATACATTGGGTGCACAGTCCCTCAGACATCTCTGTGGGGCATGGGATGGAGATCCATGTGGCACCAAAGGCATAAAGATGATTCATGGCCTCAATTCAGGCTATTTGGAAGAAAGCAAAGACATTGCATTTTGATAAGAGATGGATGAAGTTTGGAAGGGGGAGTAGATTGGGAGCCCTCTATCTTCACTTACATCAGTGGACTGCAGATAAATCTGGTGAATTCACAGCAATTCAGTATCCTTGGCTAAATCCAACCAACAGGACAAAGCATAGCAGACAGTTTCCTCTGTTTTTCAAAGATATACTTGAATTTCAAGCCTTCAAATTTTGCAGTTTTTGTTAAACTGACTAGTCCAATATTCTGTTGGCAGACTATTTCTGTAATTTGCTGTAGACCGCAATGTCTTTGATAAATTATTTTTTCAAATTTTAGCCTAAGCCTTATTTTCTTTCAGAGCTTTGCTGTGCTAATGAGAAATAAACAATGAATCTATAACAAAGAGTTTTCAATAAAGAGAAGGTAAATGGCCACTTCTACCTGGCTCTTCCAGGTCACAATGGACAGCCAAATAATATCACAGTGATGCTACCTTTGCAAACTTCAGATAAACTTTAATAAATGCATGCTTAACAAAACAAATTAAGACAGGTATTTCTGCAAAGGTAAGAAGTAATGAGTCTGCAATTATGTCTCATTATTATTTAAAAACTCCATCCTTGTTTGAGTGGGAAGGAGAAAATGTTAATATTTTATAAGCTAACTGTCTAAAAAGAAATTAAATATTCTGAGTACTTTAATACATCAAATACAACTGCCTTTGCTCAAATATTTCATCCTTTTCAGGGGATATGGGACATTCACCATGTCTATGCCTCACTGTAAGTTTTGCTATAAGCTATATTTGAGTGATATTATTATAAAGCCTATAATTTACCTTCAGAAAAACTGAAGGTAACCTGAATCATAATGAAAAGGAAAGAAAACAAAAATGTTGCAACTGTAGACTGAACATGGACAAACAGCCACTCTTCAGCTCCTTGTATGTATATATACTTCCCAAAACCCAGAGGGACTCCCCAAATGTATATTTAAACAAGGTCTAATTTTACTAAAAATCTAGGATCCTTTTATTGAAGCTTGAAGGAAAGTAGAAGGCCCATTCCACAGGATCCTGAATGGTTCTGACATTCACTTTTCTTCTGAGGCAGAACCCAAAGCTACTTCTTCTACATGCTATATTTAGAACTAATAAAAATGTTTCCTTCCAAAAAAATACAAAAAAAATACTTCACTCCAAACACAATTTCTTCCATTTTAATTAATTTTATGTACACATTTGAAATCAGTTACTTTTAGGTGAAAAAAAGATAAATTAAACCTATTCTATTCTGAAAGCATCAAGACAGAATATTAAAGGCTATGAAAATGCATTCATCTAGGAGCCAGGGAATTTCTCCACAAAAATATTTTTCTCAAAAATACTACAACACATCCACTTCCTAATAGTAAATTGCTTCTGTTGATGATATCCAAACTGGCTGAAGTTCCTGCGTGTGATAAACTGCTTGCTCAGTTTGCTCATCTCCTTTGTACTCACAGTTCTCTTTGCAATATAGAGCTTGTCAGAATGATTCAGAAAGTGTCTCCTTCTCACCTTATGTTTAAAAACCCAGCAACAACAAAAACTATTAAAACCCAAATAGTATTAATCCATAGCTTCTGATCTGAACTCTAAAAGACAAAAAGAGGAAAGATGTCATTTTCCCATCATCTTGCTTCAACGTAGGGTTAATTATATGTAATTATATATAAATCAAGAAACATGTGTCATTGGTTTTCCCCAAAACACTCAGTGATTGAGACACCAGAACTCTTTAGACAACTGTTTTACACTTTGTGATTTACTTATTGCAGTCTTATAAAGTTTTAAAGAGTGTCTAATCTTATATACTGGAAATTTCACTTGTTTGGAGTCTAAATCCAGTAGGTCTTCTGTTGATCCCAGTCATGTCAGCAAGCAGGTTGCTACCTGGTCTTCCTGCTGGCCTGTTATACATTTGAAAATGGTTATAGAGTGTCCAGTCAGTCGTTCCCTTTCAAGAACAAGTAGCTGTTATTTATTCAATTATTCCTGTAAGCCATGATTTCTAGACCTCTGATTATTACATCTAGGTTGTCACCATCTTGTCCAAGTTAGTCTACTGTTTTCTTTATGCTGAGACCTGGACCCTGAACTTCAGAATACCTGTTTCAGGTAGCTTCTTTCAAATTCCTAAGACAATATCAGCACAATTCTTTCTTGGGGGAGTTGGGGATTTTTTTTGAGGAAATTTGAGGGCAATTTTTGTTGTGTTGTTGGGTTGGGGTTTTTTTGGGGGGGGCAAATACTTGTGGCAGTCTGGAGCCATGCCAAAGTTCCCATAGTCCTCTTCTGACCTTTTCATCTACCTTGGAGGACACTCTACAGATCCCACTCTTTGTGGGAGCTGCTTTGAGGAGCTGTGATCAGAATCCAATGAGCAGCTTAATCTACACATACCTCACCTTCAATGAAAAGACAGGGTGAGATAACAGAGAGCAAAAACCCCTTCAGTTCTCACAGCCTGGATTCCCACTCTCACCCTTACCTGCCTTCCAAAGTAAGCAATTAACTTAGGGAAGGAAGGTGGTCTGTTTCTCTCTGAGTAGAGATGGGGGAAAATAAGGCTTTGGTCTTGCTGGGACCTCGCTGTGCTAATGTGATGTCATGTCTGTAACACAGGCATAGACACATTCCTGTGTTAGCCCAGCTGGCAACATCACAGATCACAGTAGGAGCTGTGTTCACCCATACTGAAACTCCCCCAGCAGCTGCCTTGTAACACTTACCTGTAACCTAAGTGCTGCCTAAATTCTGCACCTTCTGAGATGAGAATAGAGTGAAAAATATAATTCAACCCCAAACTTCGAGAACTCCCCTTTCACCCAGAATAAAGAAGGAGCGTTTTAGAGATGCTTCTCACTTCAGGTTTTTCTGTTTCAGCTGTGGTTTTTTATTATATGATTCATTTCACCATATCAAGAACATAGCTCCTGAGAGAGCAAAGTTGCCTGGTTCTCCTGGGGCAGGTATGGCCCTTGGCTCACCAGGGACAGCATCACCATCTGCTCAGCACTGCCTGGTCTCCCCTCAACTCACCCATGCGCAAACAGAACATTACTGTTGCTGAGACCTGTGTGTAAAAGGCTGGGATAAAATAGAAGGGAGGCTGCCCTGTGTGACTGTAAATCAATCCCCATCCTGCTGACACATGCACTGGATAGGCTCTAACGCAGGTATTGCCCCTCCACAGGACCCTGGTGTCAGAGTGTGTAGGAGTGATTTGTCAGCATCCCCTCCTTTGATGGAGGGCAGGATGGAGAGAAGCAATTGCAGGTTTTTAGACAAGGGGAGAGTGGTGAGGAAGGCAAAAACTACCCCAGTGAGCCAGATTTGACCTCCATGTCTATACAGTCATACAGGAAGAGTCAGCATTCCACCTAGATGATGCTTTGGGAAGCAGTGGGTGACTTGCAGCTTACCTGAAAATGCAGAGGTTTTGTGTCAGTGCAAACTGTGCTGCTGAAAGACAGAGAGACAGGCAAAGGCACAAGCTCTGAAAAACCAAGGATCAGCCACGTCACTCTGGGTATCCCAAAATTACCCTGTGTTTTTTTACCTCCAGCTCTCTGAGCTTTCTCAGTGTCAGAGGGAATTGTGTCTTCATATCTCAGAAAGATTTACAAAGATTAAGTCATTAATATTTGTGAAATACTCATGTAATCTGGACAAAGAGCGACAGAAATATCCTGAAGAAACTTAAGTAGGGCAGTTTTTGACTGCTATTCCTTCCACAAGGCTGACACCAGGCGTTTAGGAATATGACTGATGCAGATTATCAAAATAACTGCTATGTTAATGAAAACATATAGGGTCCTACAGTAACAGAGCCACACAGACCAGCCCACCTTGAAACAGGTGCATTGTGATGCCAATTTACGTCAGTGACAGAACAGAATAATCTTTTTTACAGGATTCTGACTGAGAGACGAGTTTTACATTGGGGAGAAATGAATATGCACAAAACTGCTGACCATGTAAGGTACAAGCTGGCATCTCTGGAAGTAAATCTGCAAGGATTTGTTGGCTTGCAGGCAGATACTGCCTCTGCTGCTGCTCATCCTTTTGCCATGCAGTGGGAGATGATTAAAAAATTTCAGGGCTCCAAGTA
>NW_008679551.1:0-17600 GCF_000695815.1 Acanthisitta chloris | reverse complement strand
CAGGACAAGGGAAAATGATAACTGTCAAAGGTCTACGAGCGTTTGAAGATGATAGAGTCCCTGAAGTGGAGAGGAGTGTTTGTACCCTGGCTGTACACAGATGAGCAGCACAGGGCAGGGTGTGAGTGAACCACAGCTTCTGAGCATCCTGCCCACCCCACGGTGACATTGCCATTCCTGTCAGACTCTTTGCAGCCACACAGGAAGGACAACTGCCATGAATGTCAATCTTTCAGTGCAACTGCAAGGAGAAACTTTTGTTTTGTAAACACATAATCAGGTGTGACAGATGGGAGATTTTCCTTGGAATTTCCAGTTCACAGGAAATTCTGAGTATAAAATTCTGTCCACTCCAGCCTAATTCAGATTGAATTCATTTCTTAGGTGAAATTTCCAAAGAACCGAGAATGCTGCTTGTACACCAGTGGTACCAGACAGTACCAGAGAAATTTAAAAACAAACAAAAACTAACAAAAAAATTAAACAACACCCCTTCCCCCCAAAAAAAGAAAAGGGAAAATAGGATAATTTTCTACTTTTACAGCAGCACAGCAGGGAAGCCCAAGGGAATCACATCACTCTCACATGAAAAAGATTGTCATAAGGGATCCAAACATCAGTGCAAGACAGAGACCTGCAATAATTCCAGCACTCTTAACTCTCTTGAAAGAATTGCAAAAACTGGGGAGGTCACAGTCATGGGAGATACACGCACAGAGATTCTGCTTTGCAGAAGCAATAATGCTGGGAGTAAGGGAATGAAAAACATATATATGCATCAGCAGTGGATAGACTTTGGGCAGTGAGATGTGGGAAGAAGCAAGGAAGAGGAGAGAGAGAAACGTCCCTGTCCTCCAGCCATTATAGGGACAAGAGTGTCAAAATGATTAGACATGAAGTATAAGTGGCATCTTTGTTTTTCATTTAGTTAGTCAGGTCCAGAAATATCATCCAGGTGGATTCACAATTTGCTTAGCATTTCCACAGACTGCAGAGGCTGCTTTCAAACATGTCAGCCATCCTAGATATTTTCCTGTATAACATTTTGGGTTAGTAGCTGTCAGAGTTGGAAAATTAACAGGACCCCATTTATTTTGCAAGTCTGCCTATGGCTGTTCATTTTCATCCTCTAGAAAGCAAATGCCTTGTTACTTTATCAAACTGTTATGGCTCCAGACAGCTTATATGTATATACAACTTATATCCAACCAATGAGCCAGACAACATGCACAAAGAAGCAAGTACAATCTACTAAACCAGCTTAAAAAAAAAAAAAAAAAGTATTAAAAAATGTTGTGCCTCAGACTAACTGGCCTATGTTTATTAAGTAATTTGAAATATGATTAACAGTTACATAGAATGTAGAATCTTCTTCTGTTTTGCTTCTTAATTAGCACAATAATATGTTAGCTATGAAAGAAATACACTTTCCAGCCTTATTACACTGGAATTTTCCACTGCTGTGTTGAACACTGAGAAAGAAAAAAGCTATGTTGTAATTCTGCAATGATCTGCGTCTTAAATAATTCAAAAGGGAAGTTCACTGTATGCCTGCAACTCTGATTAGTGAAAGACAGCAGCACTAGACTGCCCACTGATTAAAAGCATCTGCAGCACCTTATTTATAATTAGGGACCTGAAAAAAACAGTGCAGGAAAATGTGTAAATGTTCCTCAAATATCACAAAAAATGCTGAGGCTGTCGAGTGACAAATTACCAGACCTGTAATTCAATCTCAGCTTTCTAATGATCTCATCGATCAATCATACTTCATGGCTGCAATTCATGATATCATCTGAACCCCACTATTGAGTTATGGCTTTGTTATAAATCCCACATTATCCATTATCCTTACATTGAATATACTCTACCTTATTACAGTAGCACTCAACTGCACTGCCAGACTTGAGGGGTTATCGGTTTTCCCATTAGAAATTCTGGCTTTGAAAGGATTACAGATCAGATAGGAGAATATACTCTGAGCTGAGCATCTCTGCATGACCTTAGGAAGAGGAGGATGGCATTGTGATTTGGCTCCCAGCCTTGGCCTGGCAAAGAGCCTGTACAAATCCTTGCTCAGAGGTTACACACACACACATCCTTGCTAAGTTATTTGGGCAACTGAAGTGCTGAAGAGTGAGGCTGTATCACCTGGTAGACTAGGAAGCAGAGGGACTGAACCTGCCCCTGGCACTGGTGAGCAACATCCATGCAGGACAGAGTGAATTACCCAGGGTGAGACCCCTCTAATCTAATGGGGAAGGAAGGGGTCTGGCTGAGGTACTCCTGCTGCAGAAGCAGTATCACTGTGTCTGACTCTATTTATTTATATGGGGAAGGTGGGTCTGGATCAGACTATTTCTTATTTAGGGAAAAAAGGCATACCGGTATTACAGCTCTTTTGCAGAGGGTGAATTAGTAAAACACCATGGTATTCACAGTGTAGCAGACCCACTTGCACACAATTCACCACTGTGCTGGATTTGGCAGGAGAAATACAATTAGTTTAGGAGGAAAAAAAGTGGTTCTTGGTGCTTTGGACTTCACCTACATGATGCCAAAAAATGCATCTGTGTATTCCAAATGGGCCTAAACTGGGGCATAGCTAAGCAGGGCTCTGCATGTCTGAGGGACAGCTGGAGAGATGCCCAGGGAAGGGGCTCATGTGGAACTCGTGGCTGCCAGAAGGCAGCTGTGACCCCACTCCAAACACCCAACTTCTTGCCAACACTGAGGGCAGCAGTGGGTGAGCTCTTGACTCCTCAGGTATGCACAGTGCTAAATGAGAGATACGCTGACACCACTTAATGTCAGGAAGCAGCAACAATGGGGCTGCTCCAGGAGGGACACAAATCAGGAGACCATGCACAGGCAGAGAATGCCTTTAGCAGCAGGGCACAGACCAGGGCACTAGCAGATATTGTGCCCTCAGCAGCAGAGCACAGACCAGGGCACTAGTAGATACTGTGCCTTCAGCAGCAGGGCACTAGCCCAGCCCCAGCTTAGGAGTGGGGCAGGGCTAGCAACCCTAACCCTAACCAACAGCCCCAGCCAGATGAGGTGATGATTCAGGTCCAGTATCCATCAGATCAGTCAGAAATAGCAGGAGGTGGGGCTAGTGACAAACTACTTTGTCCCTTATTATTTTCCACCTCATCGATTCCACCAGTCTCACCTTCTAATCAACTAACACACAACTACATGGTCAAGGACCTTCTCCTCCTTTCCTTCCTGTCCCAGGTCACATGTTCTGCTCTTGTCTTTGGTCACACAGTTGAAGGTAAATGTGTATATGAGCATATGTCATTCGACCCACCAAGCCAAGGAGATGTTTGCAGCTAGTGGATTTAGATGAGGCCCCAGGTTCAAACCAGAAGGCTGAGATCACATGGGCTGTATTGAAATGGCTTCTGTCATGCATTCCAAAAGCAGGAGCAGAAAAGAACAGGGTTTGCTCTTGCTTAGCACACTGATGTCTACTGATAATTCCTCTGTGCAACCCAATCTCCGTCCAAACCATCCCTGCACTTCAACAGAAAAGCATGTTACTTTTTCCCAGAGTATAGTGATTAATTAAACTTGTCTAAGTCAGTTTAATTCCTCTTTAAGCCATTCCTCTATTTTTAGAGCATATAATTCTGGTATTGTGACATTTTAAAGTTCAGTGACAGTTTTGGGGTAGTCTGCTATGAAGCGTCAAGGTGAATTTTCAGTGAGCAATTCAATGACGTTTCAAAAACTTCTCACCAAGGTACTTAAAAAATCCCAACCAAAAATAAATTTTAAACGGGCATCTTTGTTGCAGCCATGAAAAGATTTGCCTCATCTTCAGAATGGCCTAGATGTCAACCTCTGTATATGGGATCAATAAAAAAAGATGTAGAAAGAAAATCATAATGACCTGTTCAGTGCTTTTCATAGAAGAATATATGGACAACAAACGGGTACAATGGGTGTGCATATATAAATAAACAGGTACAATGGGGGTGCATATATATATATTTTACCCATAGCTGTAGCTATTCATTCCTTTTTCATCTGAAATGCTCATTTCATTAAACAGTAAACATTTGCTATTAAAGAGAATTTATGATTATGAATTTAAAATTTGGCATTTTATCTGGATGTATATTCATCCACCTGCTGTAAGCAGACAGGTCAGTGAGTGAGTTACTTGGTCACCTTTTCTGGTCAGCTGGGTCATCCTTCCTAGAGAGAAACCAGTTTCCTTCCCTGATGGCATCATTAATTAACCTCTCAGAACTTTGCTATGTGTTGAGATTGGACTGGATGGTTCTGTGCATTTTGTTTTCAGTCAATTCCACCACATCAACCTACTTCTAGTAAAGAAAAAACCCTAACACATTGTGTTCTCATTTGTATGTGCTATATCTAGTGAGAAAATGTGATAAGGTGGGAAGGAAAGAACAAAGTATGATTCGCAGAGTCAGTTTATGTCACTGCTAATTAAAAGAAGCATCATTTGTTTTTCTCCTCTGTAAACTAGATATATTTGATAATGTGGAGAAAAAGAAAGCCCTAAAACTGTTTCCATGGAGCAGACCTTAAGATAGGAATTTCCTTTAAGGACATGTTCCTAAAGCCATTAATGAATCTGCATTGACTTCTCCAAACATTGGTGCAAACCTGAGAAGTTTCCAGTTTGCTTCCACCACCCAGTGTGAGTGGTGGTCATTAGTGTTCTAGGTAAAGGGATTCTGCTCCAGCACTTACACACTTTAATGTAGGTGTCCACTCCTAGAGATGTGATTCAGTGGTTACATCAGAGGGCCATTTGAGATGCTCAGGAGATCCCACCCGAACCAGATGTTGGTACAGAAGGGCACAGGTCACCCATAGATCTACCAGCCCCTTGTGAATAGTGAATACTGACATGCAGCAGTTTAGATAGCTGGATAAAGCTTTAGGTCTCCAGTGGCTGTAATGGGACATGAAATGTGACTTACATGGACATGTGAATTTAGTCATGAACTGAAGCCCTTCCCAAGTTTCCAACTGACCTCTGGAGAAACCAGTCCTGATGCAGTGTGCACAGTTCTCTTCAGCTAGTCTTAGGGACCTGTAAGATATTCCTCTTCAGCAATGTTCAGTGGTGGAAGCAGAAACAGTGGACATTGTAAGCATCCTGGTGCTACCTCCTTGGAAGCAAAAATGCCAAAGGGTGATGGCTGGGCAGGGTTAGAGTCTGGAAGGCATTTCTTTCCCACATATGACATTCCTGAGCTAGTTCAGCACATTACAGAGAAAGTTCTCTCAATAATTCTGATTACAAATTCATTTGAAGGCAGGAACACACTCATGATGTACAAGGCATGATGTTAGCAACAAGCAGCTTTGCGACCTGACGCAGGGCAGGAATAATTTTACAGACCTTCTAAATTGCATTTCCTTCCTGACAAAGCCATTACAAAGAAAAGCTTCTTAGTGATCTATACAATACAGGAATAAACTGAAATGCATGTTTTACCAAACAGGCCCAGTAGCACTTCAGCTGAACTGCCTCTAAGGACAAAAAGAGATGCTACACTCTTTTCTGAACCTGTATAGTCACACCAACCAATGCAAATGCACTATGACAGCCAGACATCCTTAATCACCGTCACGAAAAGCTGTCACTGCCACATATTTATCCCCTGCTGACAAGACAGATTCAGGTCCTCTGGTTACTGAATCCATTGCATAGTCTGCTTCAGCAAGATAACAAAAACGCCAGCAGGAAGTGTGAAAGACTCTGCTCCAATTATACATCCACTGTCACGCACTGGATAATTGTTGCTCCTCTGAGACTCAGGGCTTGATGGGGAGGGGAGAAGGAACAACCAGACAGCTTCCTTTTGGATCTGTGCTGAAACCCAGATCAACTGCCATAGCAAAGAAAAATACATGTGAAGCACCCAGTGTGTCTGTTTAATTACTCATGAATATAAATCAAACAGCTTAAGTGGTCCTTTAAATAAACATTTGGACAAATATTTTTCAGTGCAACAGATTACATAACTGACTGTTAGAAAGCCAAACTGTAAAGATGACTAAAAGCCTGAAAGCATTCAGCTCCATCCCTGACATTTTTTGCCAGTTGTGTAAGTGCTTATCAAAGCTGGAATAGCATGAAGGCATCCTCACAGAGAGATATTTGGCACTCAGTAGACAGCATATGAAGCAAAGATCCATGACCCTTCTCTAGTAGCATGGGCAGGGAGAAAATTATGTCAGAAAGCTGCATTTTCTAATCACAGCACCTTTCCTTTTGGGATTCCTGGTGATACAAACCACTGAGTTGTGTTTCAGTCTGGACCATGTGAGCATAACTTAGGCTATATAAGGCCTACAACCTATGCCTACAAGTGAGGTGCATCTCACCTTACTTTAATCTTCTACAAGTCAAGAAACCAGCGTTACTTCCTTGTTTAGGCTTCTCCTAGCAATGATGGAGAGGATCCTGTGAAGACAATTAATTCTTTCTGGTTTAGTTTGGGTTATCCCATATCTCTATTCAGTTCAGTGCACCTTGGAGCAGCAACTACAAGTCCTTCCCAGACAGATCAGTAATTTATCCTTCTCTTCAAAGGACAGTGTCTGTGAATGTAAGTTCAGAAGACATATGCAAAATTTTGTATAGTTGAAAGATTAAAGGCCAGAAATGGGCATAGTTGTTACATAATTTCTTTAAGTGCCTGCCCTGGCAGATTTCTATGGGAAATTGGTATTTAAGGATGATCATCCTGGTGAAGGTTTAGAAATACCAAGGTGCTCTAGAGGAAAATTTGGACTTTTGAATATGCAACAACACAGTTATTGGCATATTTGATGCCCAATTATGTGTAAAAACGTGCCTGGAGTGCAATAAACAGAAAACCCTGGCATATGCCTCAGCCTCAGTTTCAAACAAGAGCCCAAGGATTGGACAACCATGAGTATGTGGAGCATGGTTTGACCTACTTAGCTCCAGAGATTGACTGAAATATACACAAATAAAAGAGAAACAATAGCTCTTGCAAGTGTAACTGAAATCGTAGGGGGCTTAGCTCTGTGGCATCCATGGGTTGCTATGGTGATTCTACAGGGAACTGCAATAGTTACAGGTATAGTTAAGGTTGCAAACTTCATTTCATACCTTCAGATTCTCATACTTTAGTCCTACAAGTACTTCCACTGTATCAGACATGTACAGATAATTGTAAATACACTAATCTAAATCTGTTTGCTACTCTCTTCCATTTGCACAGTGTTTGAAATAAAGCAAAGCTCACCCACAGGATGAAGGTTTTATGATTGCTTACAATCAGCTGGTTATTTCATCTTGTTTAAAGCTAAACAAGATTTGCTTGATCCATTTTCCACATAGATTAAAGGACCTAGAAAATACTGGTTTGCTTCAAAAAAAAATGAGATGAACCTATAAAAAACTTGAACAAACACCTGCCTTTAAAAGGCACAATTATAATATCATGTAAGTATAGGATTGCAAATTTAACTTGTGCATGTATTTGCTAAATTGGGTGTCAGAGTCTGTAAATGTCACTTGCATATTCAGTTATGAGTTCTGAATACCCCCATCTCATTGAGTTCACAGCTGCATACCTTTGGCCTAATGTGCATAAGAAGTATTCCCAAAGCCACAGAATACCTAATGAGAACCAAGAACCAGAAGCAAAGCAAAGCAGCAGTTACATGTACTCCTGAGAACAAAAAGCTCCCTTTGTGCACTCCATTCCATTGTTTCTATTGTCACCGTACCTGCCAGCTTGTTTATAGAGGAAATAAAATATGAATCCATCAAAAGCGTATACCTGTGGCATCAAACATAGGAATGAAGCAGGGTTGTTTGACTAACAGACCTTCCCTGCTCTGTTTTTGACAGAACTCCTTATTACACATCCCTGTGCAGTGTCCCAGTGAGTGACACCGCACACCCTATCCCTAGTGAGATTACTGCTATCAGACAGTCTTTGGGGAACCTGCCATCACATCATTCACATATTAGCAAACCCAGACATGTGCTGACACTTGAATGGGGGAAAGCCACTCTTTCATGGCCCTGGGAAAACTCTCATTACAGTGATAACAGAAATCTGCTCAAGGAGAGGAACTACCCAACAGCAAACTGCTTTCTGTAGCACTTTCAATGTAATTTGAGGGAAAGTGAAAAGCAAAATCACCTGAGAGATAAGAGCAGATGCAGTTGAAATACTCCAGGAAAGTATGATTAGATTATCACAAAAATAAAGAGCACTAAGTGCTGAAAATACCTGGTGGTGGTTTGACAACCTGATCTGTTCCGAATCATTTGAAGATGTGATTCCTCAAAAGGTGGACTAAAGGTCACTACACAGTATCCATAACAGGCTACTAGTAATCCCAAGTATTGACCAAGTGGCTCCTCAGGGAGCTCAGCTCCTTCCACCCACCCTCAGGCACACCATCCGTGGCTCCCGAGTCTGCTCTTCTCTCCATGTGGACAGCTCTGCAGTCTTCTTGAGGATCAGAACAACTAATCAGACCTAAACCAATAACATACTAAGAGATTATACTGACGGGGAAGTTTTTAAGGACCCTGTGCTTGGTGTTTTTCTTTCTCAGACTCTATACTGATGTTTGCTCAACTTTTAATGCTCAGACGCTTCTCCAGCTTAGAAAAGGTAAAGAGAGACAAATGTGAGGAAACAGTGCCAAATTTGTAGCAATTTGAGCTCAGTAGAATAACTAACTCCACCTCTGGATACAAACCCAAATGTGTATCCTGTTGGATTTACTCCGGCATCAGTGGGAGTTAGAGCAGAGCTCAGTCTCACATCCTGGCTCAGCTGGATGTGGACAAAGAGCACACTCATGCCTCTCCCATAGTTTGAGATTACTATCTCCATACCACAGTTTGACACCTGTTATTTTTAATCACTTTTCAGCAGGTTCTGTAAATTCCTAGCCTAAGGTCTCCTTAGAGACTGACAGAAGTTCTGATCATTTACTAGCCTTATGCTTTTTATTTCCAGTCTTCACTGGGTTTTAATTAAATTAGGAAATTCAACATGACTATCATCTCGTGAGTACAGGGAAAACCTAAAGGTTTATCTCCTCAGAGATAAAACATAATTGGACCCTTGGAATTGGGAATTGGCTATTGCAGTGGCATTGGACTCCAGGTCTACACTTAAGGAAAGCAAAGGTTTGAGCACATAGGGCAGCACAATGCTCTTTCCCCTGGCTCTGCTCTAGCCTTCCTGTAGTGAAAGAAGGACAATAGGATACTCTTCCATCCTGTTAGAAATATGTTTTCTTACTGGGTTGCAGGTGCCAGGCTTGTGTCCAGCTCTGAATAAACCTGTCTGTGAGAAAGCCAGAGGCCTTGTTCATAGACTGTCAGATCTGAATACAGTAGGGATATCACAGACTGGGAAGTTTGATCCTTTTCCTGACGTGGATGCTATAATACACCAGTACCTGTGACATTTAAGGACTATTTTAAATCTATATATATCAAGCTCTTTTTCCTGAAAGTGAATTTTGCATGTTTTAATTCATTAAATCATTTTTCACAAAATTACATGTTCAGGTAAGAGTGCTGAGTGCTAAGAAAGAGAAGAACTCAATAGAGCTATTCAGCACATGGTGATCATCACATCAGCCACCATAACACATTTTCATGAAACATGAAAATAGAAAGCTTGAAACTTTAGTGTATATTATATGAGTGTCTTCTCCTGACTGACAGAGGTCCTTATGGACAGGGACCTGACTGCATGATATGTGCACCTAATTGATGCCTTGGAAGTTCACAAGAGTCTGTATCAGAAATTGAAATTATATTTAGCTTGTTTTTTAAGTGTCCTGGAGGAAACTCATTCTGTTTTATGACAGACCCTTATGTGTACAGGTTTTGGAAAAGGAAGAGGCAGGACATTGACAACAACACCACTTACAATGCTTGGCAACATGTAACTGTTCTTTGCCTCCAATTTCCAGTCTCTTCTTTCCTAACTTGCCCAACTCCAGCTGAGCCCAAGCTCAGCTCTGGCCAGAGCTGA
This sequence comes from Acanthisitta chloris, assembly GCF_000695815.1. NCBI lineage: Eukaryota > Metazoa > Chordata > Aves > Passeriformes > Acanthisittidae > Acanthisitta > Acanthisitta chloris. Next base: position 7,557 of record NW_008679551.1, on the reverse strand, counting down.
CTTAGTTTTAACCACATCTATACACTTCTCCATCTGGCTGCCAGCCAAGTTCAACTTACATAAGGAGAGAAGCTACTGTTGTTGTACACTGTTCTTTGCAGAAAGATGAGTCAGTGGGTCCCCTTGTTTTGTGGTTCACTTGTACAAATTTTGTATAAGAGGAAGTTTATCCTTGTTACTTCTGCAAAAGGACATCAAACTGACTTTTATTTCTCTTTAGTTGATTGACCATGACTGCTCTTGCCCCAAATGAAAATTGGGAGTGCATGTTACATTCAATGGTTTCAGGCACCTTGTTTCTTTTCCTGGAGCTCCAACCCACTGAAGCAATCAAATGGATATCTGGATTTGATTTAGGGTTAGGTTTCACTCCAGGCAAACACACAGGTAGGAGGTCCCCGTTGAGGCTGTAATGGGAGCTGAAATAGAGACAGATTCCTCAGAGCTAGGAACCAAGGCCCCATGCTTGGAATTAATCCATGTCATGCCAAACCATAAATGAACCCCTGTAAATCTCATCCATCACAGTGACCCTTTCCCAGAGAACCCAAAGAGCTGCAGCTGAGGGATTTCTGCATAGGAAGCCTGTGGCTGCAGAGCATTAAGGGAAGAATTAGAGAGGTTATTTGGTCACACTCACGAATTGGTATATTACAAGCTGGACACAAACTCATCACCTTGGCGATCCCTCAAATCCCACATGGTTATGATTTCTTCATTGCCAAAAAGAAAAAGGTCAGATATATTCTTTGTGTAGTCCTTGTGATCAAGTGCATGTAATCCAGGAATAACTTTGTTCCTAATCTTTTGCTAGTGGTTAATGCTTTACACCAAAGGCAATGATGTTATTTGCACTGCCAAGAATCTAACAATGAGTTTACTCATGTCCAATTCTGATGTACATTATTTAAGTACACAAAATGCTTATTATATGGGACCAGGCTTTGGGCACTTCTTTAATGCCAAGCATAGAAACCAGTTCTGCAGTACTGATAGCAGTTCTCACAGTAAATGGCATATATATGTTGGAATGAATGTGGCTATATCTGTTCCCAAGGAACTATTATAACTCACAATCCAATCTATAGTTAATGTCCATGCAGATGAATATTGCCTTATTCTGTTCTCTCTTTCATGGTGAAGTTTTCTGCCCTCTCAGTAGAAGAATGCAAAGAATTGACCCACTGTTCAACATAACTGAGAGCATGAAAACCTTCAAGAAGGGACTGAAAGACCAGAAACCTATTCCCCTGGCTGCTCCTGTATCTGTTCTGTTTAATATTACAGACATAATAAACAACTTTTATACCATAAGTTTCTAAGAAGGAAAGCTGTGAAAACTGCAGGGCAAAACACCTTGTACAGAAGGAACTTTAACAACAGGGAGAATTGTCAACTCGTGTCAGTTTACTTACATTAATAATACAACCATTTTTTCATGAATCTGCTATATTGCTCAGGCTGGAACCCATTTGTTTGCTGAATATCACAAGCTTTGGTGTGTCTAATCTTTCCCTGGTGCTGGCTGTGGTACCTCTGAAAAAGAAGGGCCTGAATCTTCTCTTGGCAGAACTGTTAACTTTGGCTTATTTTAAGTTTTTATTGGCTAAGGTAAGTCACCTACTGATTATATGTTTTGGACAGTAGTGAAAAGTAACCTGAATGAATCATGGAGTTAAAACTCTCCAATGAATCATAATGTTTTAACTAAGAGTGAGTCATGCCAGGACGGAAACAGCTGTACTGAGTACCACTGGTTTCTTCGTCAAAAGAGCTCTCAGGAGGAGCATGTCATCGTGCCATTCCCTCTTGGCAGGGGCAGGGAGCTTTGGGCAGCAGGGCCATGGCTGGTCCTGCCACTGCTGCACAAGAAGTGCAGCACAATGGGATATTTCCACCTCTGACAGTGGAGAACTGCTGGAAGACACTATGCACAATAATTATTGGATGCTGCTCCTTGTATGCCATCTAAGAAGGAATCCTGAGAGATGCAATTTTCTGAATCCCATGCATGTCAGTGTTTTGCAGCAACCCCAGTTCCTATGAACATTGCTGGAGTGCCCAACATCACTACTTGGTCCTAACAAGAGATGCACTGTATGGTGGATTATTTTCTTGGACATCTTTGCATGGTTCAGGCAACAAAAAGGAGACTGAAAGCTTTCTGATGAGGTCTGCTGGGGATTAACTTTTCCTCCACCCCTCTCCTTCACCATAAGCAATGCACATTGCAGATGGATCCCATCCAGCTGCAGTTATCCACCCTGTCTGCCTGGATATGTGCAACACACAATGTAGACCAAAGACAGGCACACTGGCTTTTCTTCCCATTTGTGCCTTTGCTTTCAATCTGAAAAGGCTCCAACAATGGTCCAGAGTCCAGCAAGTTCAATGGGCTTTGCCATGATATGGTAATTGATCCCATCAACCCTCTGGAGACAAGCTGTAGTGTTTAAACATACCTGCCCTGACCCTAATTCCAGGGTTTTCTAAAGGGGAAAATATCATCATATGACTCTAATTAGAAATACCCATCTAATCAGACAGTGATTTTCAGACATTATTTCAGATTTGTCATTGTTGTAGAATGAGACTGGAACAATGATGATCCAACAGATGTAATTCCAATGTTTGACCTGTCTGGCCTAGGGATTACCTGTGTTCAGACATGACTCTATGGACACTTTTTTTTGCCATGGAAGAGACTTTTCTTCACTCCTAGGCTGCAGGTCTGTGCTCACTGTGTTTCCTCTGACTTGCTCAGACAATGTGAATACAGGTGCTTTCCATGTCAGTGATTGGAATGGGATAACTAAAGACTCAAAGAAGAAGAAAATATCTCACTAGATGTGTCTTGTATATCCTGATCGAGTCATGGCATTATGGCAATGAACTGGCTGGAAGTTGATCTCTCTCTATTTGCAAACTTGGTAAGATTATTTTTTAGTTTATTTAACACCTCTATCTCAAAATCTTCTCTTATGGGACTACTTTTCATTCTAAAATATGATATTATCACACTGCTGTGAGCAGTCTCTGGTTTTTGATTAGATTAGCCCATTACCTAGGCAACCATGCCAATCAAAAGAATCAGACTCTCCACAAGGACTGTGTAACATTTCATTCTTCTGCATAGACTCACCATGGAGAAACATTCAGAGAGGGACATATACTGACCACCCTCATTTTGTCCAATCTCACACTCTGTGTCCAATACCACTAAGATTTGAGGTCTAAACCTTCCTGGAAACCATTTCTGAAATACGTGTATCTTCTCTCTGCCTTCCTGGGCCTTTACCTCTGGCACGGTGAGCCACAGCCTCCTTCAATAAGATCTCCTTTCTGAATTTGCTTGAGATGGTTCCCCAATTAATTCTTCCCTTCTTCTCACTGCAGCTCATCGTTGCATCTTGTAGGCTTCTGATGATCATCCCTGTCACTCCCCACTGACCTCAGCGCAGAATCAGATGCGATTGAAAGGATGTTTTGCCAAGGAGCTTCTGTTTAAGGCTGTGAGAAGAGCAAATGTCTCTAAGCTGCTTTTTGCACATTCATTCTACTTGTTGGCCTTTGCATCCCTGTGAGCAGCCTGATCCAAAGCTTGTTTTAACCGTATTACCAGCTGCTCTCTGACATTGCTCTGCTCTCTGCTATTGATTTATATGTCGGTGGCAATCATGTTTCTTCGATTTCTCTAAGCAGCAAGCCTTAAAACAAATGATCAAAGGAAGCCAGTGCTATATCTTAGTATTGGAGGTGGCTGTAAGTAAAAGTTTAAGAAGCATTGCTGTAACATTCTTATGCCTTTTCAAACCACTCTGCTTTCCATGCAGCTACAGGAGTTTGAATTCCTGTTTTGACCTTCCAATAATAGCATTGCTTTTTGTGTAAACGACACTGTTATTGATCCTAGTTTTGTAAAGCAGCGTTCAGAGCAATAACTCCAGGATGAAGACTGAACCGAATTTGCCACTGCCACCTCCATCCACAGGAAATTCACTGAACAAATGGTCTAAAAGCAACCTGAAGAATCATAGAACCACAGAGAAGTCAAGAAGAAATCAAGAAGCCACAAAGCCCCCTGCCATGTAGCTGGCAGTCTCATAATGCTGACATCATTTGTGACAGATGGAAGTGATTTGTTATCTCATCTTAAAACCTCTTGGTGAGTTTAACTACCCTGCTCAGTATTTCTACTAAAGGCTAATCTAAATGTCCCTTACTATAATTTAGTATAATCTTTCTTGTCTGTTCCCAGGCAAGACATCACTTTTTCACTGAAGCCAGAACACCCAGATATTTTTATGTCTTTCACAGACACTTCCATAATTTCCCTACCTCTGACATTAGCCTCCTCTGAAACAGAATGAATGTATAGAGTGTATCTGTTGTTCCCTGCTCTCCCCCAGCATCTCTTGAGGAAACCTTATCTGGATGTTTGTTCCTCCTCATACATCTGAGCAGTTAATTTGTGCAGGTAATTGTACATCTTCCCTCTCTTGGTTAATTCTCCCTGATCTACTTACTATTCGACATATTTGCTCAGTTGGACAAACCATATCAATGGACTTATATGAGGTGTAGGAACTAAGTGGCTGAATTTTGAGAGACTTGTGGGTCTCTTTCCCAGGCTGAAGCAATAAACCAAGGATGTGATGCTGCTACCAGACAATTTCTGTGCCGTAACAACACAGGTGATGGTGTAGGTATCTTGATATGTTAATTACAAGAAAAGTCAAGTAATTTCTTGAGGTTCCTTGCACAGTTCTGTGTTCATCTCAAGTGACTCTAAAATTCTTATTTTTACATCTTTAATGGTTCAGAACAGTATCAAATCTGGTTTCAATGGTCTTCATGGATTCATCCAGCAGAATACACTGGGCAATGAAATCCTGCTTTTAGGCTACCATCATTCAGATGAAGTGGTGTAACTGGCTGGTAGACTTTCTTTCTTTCTAATCTAGTTACTCACAAAGTACATCCCAGTTTCTACATAGGCAGTACTAAATAAAACAGGTCAATGATCATTCATGGACCCTGAGACCAAACAGCACAGCACCACTGTCATCCATATGGATAAACTCTCCACCACCACCAGAAGAGAGGGTGACATCATGTAAAGTGCCAAGAGACATGGGCCCATGGTAGGAATCATGCCCAGGCAGAGCTCGTGGGAGAAGCAGCTGGTACAGACCACACCATGTGCCAGTCTGAAATAATGATCAAACATGAACAACTCCTGCTCTTAACTTCAGCTAATCCCAGTCTCTGATTAATGCATTTGCTTAGATGTAGCTGGTAAGAGCTTCAGGTCTAGTCCAGGCTATCAAGAAATGCTGTATCATATTTACTGATGAGTAGTGTTTTTCCATCAGTGAAATGTTTTACATCATTTAAGTTTAAATATCCCCTTCTCCAATCTGAAGAAGGGAAATAAGTTAAAAGATAAAATATCTATCAAAGCACGGCTGAACCAGAAGGTTAAAATTGCTTGTTATGTGACAAAAGACTGGCACTATACTCCAACTAAATCAGTTTTCCAAGCCTACTCACTCTCTTCACCCCCTGAAGAAGTTTGCAGATTGTTAAATTTAGCTGCAAAAAATTCTCTTGCAGGCTAGTCTTCATGATTAAATGAAGTCATTCTTTGATTAGGAGTGCAGAAAAAATTAGGATGAGTATCACCAGAGTAAAAATGGAAACACAAGTTAGATTGTGGAATGAGTCATCCAACAGAAGTATGTAAACTAAAAGCAACAGCAAACCCAGAATAGCTCTTCATGAGAGAAAACATAGTGACTGAAATCTATCCATGTGAAGATTGGAGTAAACTGCAGGAGATTTGACACACTTTGGATCATATATGTACCAGCTTTTGCAAGCTTTAGAAACACTTTGGAAAAAAATAAACTAAAGTTTCCAGATTCGCTGCAAAATTGTAACAATATCCAAAGACTACAAAATAAACAAAGGAAACTTTCATCACTTACTTATAACAACAGCATTACAAGTCAGACCACAGCAAATGTGTTTTAGCAAGTTATTTCCTCTCCAGACAAAAAACATTGTATGAAATGATAACAGATGTGATTTTTACAGTGGTTAAAAACCCTCTAGCTATTCACCTTCATGGAATGAGCTTCTTCACTGACTGTTTGACAGGTATGGGTAATTGATGGATCATTCAGGAAATTCCACCGGGGCAGACACCATATGCCAGAAGACACACTAATTCCTACCCTCACTGCTTGGCTTATCTCTCTTTGTCACATTCAAAATTTTGGCAATCTTCAGTGGGAATTGTTGCTATTCCGAAAATTATGTAACTTTCTATAAATTCAGCATTTGCAACACATAAACAAGTGTCCTAGCTAGTGCATGGCTAATGCAATCCCACCATATGCTCTCTTTTAAGGGCAAGCTGCATAAAAATCCATGCCTGTGTAACACTAAGCACAACATCCACACTGCTTAGTTATGAATTCTTTATCACATTTTTGCAAAAGCACAGATTCCAGGTTATCAGAGATGCCTCCTTTTGCCACTGCTCTGGATTACTTCTGATCCATTAAAACACGACAAATTGCAAACAGACAGCATCAATATTAGGTATGTCTGTTTCCAATTTAAGATTTTAAAAAAACAAATCCACAAACCCAGACTACCAGTGGTGTGTTCTTAAATTTTTTCAGCAAACTGGTATTCTGTAATAATTTTCCACAATTTAAGACAAGCAATTTCTATATCCATTTGAAGACCTCTAGCTCACATTTGTGAACAGAGATTTTTGTTGATGCAGTTTCAAAGATACACATTCCAGAGTATGGGGTTGTGTTGCTTCTTTGCTTTTCAGTCCACAGTGTTTCATTCTCCATAAGAATGAAAAAAATTATTCTAACTGACACATATCACATCTTAAAAATACAGCCTACAATCTAATAGGGGAGAGAAATCATCAACAAAATCAGTACTGAGTGTTGTCATTTTTATCAGAGATAAAGTTTATACTTTTTATTTTCCCTCTGAGGACTGGTACACATGAAAGATGAATTAGTTCAATAAAAACTTCAGCGGAGAAAACTTGTTCTTTAGCTCAAATACAGGATTTGGGGGTTTTAGAAGCAACAAAAAAAAAAAATCAGCTGATAGCTTAAGTGAGAAAAGTTGCCAAAACGTAACCCAAACTCAGAAAAAACAACCCACAAGTGCCTTTAATTAATTCCCAAGTCTTTCTCTGAGTGCAATTTATGAGCTTTGGGGTTTTTAATATTTCTGAATTAGTAATATAAGAGCAGGACCTCACTCCCTGGCGGGCAGCAATGCTCATCTGGGCCTGTCTTTTGGTCATCTTCACTTTGCATCAATGAGTTATCTTGTACAGGTAAAAATAAATCCTTCAGAGCACATGCCACCAAGGACCTGAACAGGTCTAAACCACAATAATTGACAACACAGATTCATCTCTGACCTGCAACTGATATCAGCAGATCTAGTTCTGATTCCTGTGCCTGCAGGTTAGGCTATTAGTCACAGGTATTGTCTTCACAGAATCACAGA
>NW_008679550.1:25552-26045 GCF_000695815.1 Acanthisitta chloris | reverse complement strand
AGACTAGGAACAACTGTGGAGCCATAGTAGGAAAATGAAAAGAAGTCTGCACCTGAAGTATGCACTTGAATCCAGGAACTGTGAAATGCTGCAAGATTCCCATAATGTGAATACAGCCACTTGAAAAAAATATCTTAATTCTTAAAAAGTTAAAAAAGATAAGTTCAAATGCTTTCCTAAATGAAAGTTAAAAAGTATAGATATTCTGGTCTACGATGAACTTAAGAACTATTAAGACTATTCTCCCGAGTTGTAAGAAACAGGTAACTACAACTGGGTATCTAAAATTGAATTTTGACAATGTTTTGCCTGACTATTAGGTTATTAATTCAGCTATTTTGAATTCAACAATTATTTCAAAATTGTAAGAATATAAGAGCCTTTGACTTGTTTTAGATTAGATCCAAAGGAGCCACATTGAAAACAAGTATCTACTCCTGAATATCTACATAGGGTTGGGGAACTGAAGTTCCTCCTACTGTAAGGAAAGAGT
>NW_008679550.1:14951-25463 GCF_000695815.1 Acanthisitta chloris | reverse complement strand
CACTTGATGAAACTGAATAGCCACAAGCCTATGAGGCCTGATGAGATTCATCCCAGGGTCCTGAGGGAACTGGCTAATGTTGTTGCCAAGCCACTCTCCATCACATTGAAAAGCCACGACAGTCAGACAAATTTCCTGGTGACTGGAAAAAGGAAAACATCAGTCCTGTTTTTAAAAAGAGGATAAAGTAGAGACAGGAAAATACAGAACTGTAAGCCTCACCTCTGTGCCAGGGAAGCTCATAGAGTGGATCTTCATGGAAAAAATATCAAGGCACACAGAAGATAAAAAGGTGATTCAAGACAGCCAGAATGGCTTTGCTAAGGGCAGATCATGCCTGACCAATCTAGTGGCCTTCTCTGACGGAGTGAAAGCAACGGCCAACAAGGGAAGACTGACCAAAGTCATCTACCTAGACATCTCTAAGTTCTTCAACATGGTCCCACATCACATCTTATCTCCAAATTAGAGAGGCGTGGGTTTGAAAGGTAGACAGTTTTGTGGATAATGAATTGGATGGATGGATGGATGGAGTTGTCATCAATGGCTATATGTCCAGGTGGAGGCTAGTGATGACTGGTGTCCCTTGGTGCTCTTTCAAATCTTTACCAACAATATAGTAGGATCAAATGCACCCTCAACAAGTTTGCAGATTACATGAAGCTAAGCAGTGCAGCTAACACAAAAGAAGGAAGGGGTGCCATCCAGAAGGCTGACAGGCTTGAGAAGTGGGCCCATGAGAACCTCATGAAGTTCCAGAAAGACAAGTGCACGGTGCTGCATGTAAATTGGGGCAATCTCAGACATGAGTACAGACTGAGAGAATAACTCATTGACAGCAGCCCTGAGAAGAAGGACTAGAGGGTTTTCATGGATGAGAGGCTGGACATGAGCCAGCAATGTGTGCTTGCGCCCAGCAGGCCAACTGGGTTGCATCAAAAGAGGAGTGGCCAGCAGGCTGAAGGAGGTGATTCTGCTTCTCTACTCTGCCCTCATGAGAACCCATCTCGAGTGTTGCATCCAGCTCTGGGACCCCAGCTCAGGAAAGACATTTATCTGTTAGAGCAGGTCCAGAGGAGGGTCACAAAGATGATCAGAGGGGTGGAGTACCTCTCCTATGAAGACATGCTGAGATATCTGGATTTGTTCCAGCCTGGACAAGAGAAGGCTGCAGGGAGACCTTATAGCAGCCTTCCAAGACTAAAAGTAGTGTGAGCAATTTTTCACAGGCACAGAGAGTGATAGGATTAAGGGAAACAGTTTTAAACTAAAAGAGTGGAGATTTAGATTAGATGGTAGGAAGAAATTATTTCCTCAGAGGGTAATTAGGCACTGGAACAGGTTGCCCAGGAAAGCTATAGATACGCAACCCCTGGAATTGTTCAAGGCCAGGCTGCATGGGACTTTGAGAAACCTGGTCTAGTGGGTGGTATCCCTGCCCATGGCAAGAGGCTGGAACTAGATGATCTCTAAGGTCCCTTCCAAGCCAAGCTATTCTCTGATTTTACATTCGTTAGTGAATTCAGAGGAAACAAATAGCTCTCTAGTGCAATCCTCAAAGTCAACAGGGATAAATTGGCTCCTATCTTCAGGAACTGGCTAAAAGAAGCATGCAAGTTAACTGGATATTATAAACGGTACTGTAGTCTTTCATGTCAAGATTGTGATAGGAAAGGATGAAATAATTCTGTGACTACAAATATCAGCCAATGTTAATTTACAGAGTCTCTGGTCTGATGGAAAGCTAGAGAGGACATCTTAGAAAAGAAAATATTGGCATGGCCAATGTAGAATACATGAGTATTTAATTTTAAAAAAAAAACAAAAAAACCCACAACTTTTCAGTTTCAAGGACTTTTCCCCAGTGAGAAAGGCAATAGTGGAATAAAAATGACCTAGGGACTGCAATATATTATTTAATAACATCTAAAAAAATTCTTTTCAAATTCAATACATTAAAAGAAAAAAGCTCTCAAAAACATTTCTTAATATTCTGTACACACAAATTCCCTACTACTTTTTTCCGCCTGAACCTAGCAGAAGGAAAAGTTTTAGCTTTTACAGTGTTCCGCCCTTCAACAATCAGCGTATAGTTCAAAGTCTGGTATTTCCAGCGCTTAAATGGAATCATAGCCTTCCAAATCTGATTCAGCCTTTGGTGAATGTGGAATGCCATTGGTGAAAAAGGAATCAATTAACTCCTTTAACTAAAGGTATTGATCATAAATGTAACTATTTTATTTAACATCATAACAATGGCATTGAACATTGCATCTTGAGAACTTGTTTGAAAACAGAAAAGTGTGGCCCATATGGCACCTTTAGAGGAGTTATAAACCCAACAGGAGCCAAATGTTTAAAATTGCTGCAGAAAACAATCATATTCAAATAGGAAAAATGACAATACTGGTATATTCAAATCAAGGGTCACCTCCATCAGGTCACCTGACTCTTGTTAATTCTTTTGATGACTTGATCCTACCCTGACTCAAGAGAAAACCAATATTCATTTTTATTAGAATATTTTCTGTGGGAGATTATTAAACTCAGTTCTTACAGCTGTGCTCCTACAGTGGGCTTAATATGGTAGAGGAGGATAAAAAACTGTAAGGTAAAAGACATTTGCAATCCATAAGCAGCAAGTCTGAAGACCCTTCTCTAAAGCTGATGAATATTCCTGAGACCAGCTTTCTCTGAACATAGCCCTAAAAATTCTTACTTGTAGTTATTTTTCAAACCACTCTGGTTTTGACTGTATTCAAAATAAATTATTTTTATTTGTTTAAATTGTATTCAAATTATAGCATTTTCTTCAACATCACTTAGCAAAAATTTCTGCATCTCCTTGACACTCCTGGATTGTACTTTCTGATTTGTTTTGTTTCCAAACCAAGGCACAAGATGCCTCATTGTTTATTCACATTTTTGTCAAATACCATTGACATAAACAATACGGGTCTAAAGTGGTTATGTGTAGCTCTTGCAACAGCCTTCATGAGCCAGTACATATTTCTAATCCTATTTTTTGCTGTATGGCTCTGTAAACACAGCAACAGGACAAAATACTCTGAAGTTTAATACATTCACTTAGTAATAGTATCATCATATAAATATATACTGACCTGGCTGGCATTATTCTTCCCAGAATGCTATGAGTTTAAAGAAAGTTCAAATGTTAGATCAAAACAAGTATTTGTAACAATTATTTTAGCTGAATGTATTTCTTATCCTTTGAAGTTACTTATTATTTCCGTACCATACGATAACAAAACCCTCTAGGAAGACATATTCCAGTCACTCAACAGCAGTCTTGCAGGAAGACTGTGTAAGAATCCATTTCATTCTGCTGTTGCAGATTTCTGTATCAGAAAGATCTTCCAAATTCCACTATGCTGTTCATGTAACAGTATTCTATCTTGGCAAGATAGATAGAATAGCAAAAGGCAGAGGTAATCAGGAGCTTGGCTTCAGCCCCACAATATGCCTGCTGAAACAGATCCTTTCTGCATTGTTCCACCCCTGGTGCACAGGGGCCATGGAAAAATATTTTAATCCTCCTTCTGGCAGACTGAAAGATGATAATCTAGCCCTGAGGTTTCAAAGATCAAAGAAAAACAGATACTGAAAAGACTGACAAGAGAACTCAGACTCTGTAATTGCAGTAAACTTGGTCTTCCTATCTGCTGTATCTATGCATCTTTTTTTTTTCTCACTCATCTTGTGTTTGTTTAGAAATTCAAACATAAATTAAACTGTAAAACAGGAATTGTACATTTTCTGTCATCCTCTTCATTGCTTAAATCTGTAAGAATATTTCAGACCTTAGTATTAGTTTATCTAACCACAGTTTGCATGGACCAAGCCAAAATATAGACTCCTTTCAAGTTTAATCCTAGAAATATCATGGTTTCTGAAAAATAATTTGAAATTAATGCATGGTCTCCAAAACTGAATAACCAACACCTCTGTCCTCTTACACTTGAGAAACTGAAATTCACTTGACAGCAAACTGAATTCAGAGCACATTAATTTCAATTTATAGCGAATGGGTATTTTTGCATTGTTCCAAAATTTAACAGTTACCTTTCACAACATAGACAAAACACACTAATTACATCTGATTTTCACTGACTTCAAGTGGGTTTCTAGTCCCTAAATTTAAAACATGAAAAAGTAGGAAAACTCCATGACTGATTATTTGGTTATTGCACAGAAATGGTCCTCTTGCTGACTGCAGTGGAACTGCCACAGTGGTTTCTAAATTTGCCCCTTAAATTAGGACCTGAGTTAAAGTTACTATCCTACTTCATTGCTACTTGGGTGCCAATCATGAGACAGTGCTCCCTGTACCAACAGAAACCAACTGAAGATGGTTTGATGGGAAGGAATGCAGAACTAAGCACAGGGTGACCATGCTGTCAGGAAGAGTTAGCTCTTCCTGTACAGATCCAGGAGAGAAAAAGACTCCCACGGCAGAGCGGGAAAGGTACTGCTGAAAAGTCCTGAAGGTGGAGCTGCTGTCTCCCAGGGCCATTCTGCAAGGACACTTAATGCAAGTTGTCTCCTCTGCCTACATTCCTTCAGCTAATATTAACTTTCAGTGTGAGTGCTAGTCATTAAGCTTCCACAGTCATGCTCACCAGTGATCATTTCATGGGGAGCACGACTAATGCAATTACAACTAACACGTCCAATTTAGAAAAGCTGGTCATACTGACAAATAACATACCACAGCTGCAAACAGTGAGTATATCTACCAACACCATTAAAGCAGAAGTGGAAAAACAACTTGTGGAAACTCTGTGAAACAACAACTGATCTCAACAGGTTGTCAAAATATGTTTTTCTTTCTGGAGCTGATATTATACACTAGTTGACCTAAAATTTTAGAAACACAAAATTAGGTTTCGTATGTTCCCAGAGAATCTGAATGAAAAGGAGAGTGGTAGCTGATTTGCCACAGTCAGAATTCTATCTAAACAGGAACAGCAATTTACACAGTGCATTAGCATTTGAAAGAGACGGCCTGATTCTCAGAAGTGCAATTCTGGTTTTGAATTGGTATAAAATCAGTGAAATCAAGAGTTACTGTAATACAACAAATTTAGCCTTTAATTACAGAATGCAAAGTACAAAAATAGTTTGAATAAATGCATAATATGTTGTCCTTAAAATATTACTGAACCTTCTCTTACAGAGTGAATATATGCTTTCACAAAAGGAAACTGAAAGAAAATTGTATCATGCATTCTTAAATAAATCCAAAAATTTCTTACTTTCCACCCATCTTAGAAAGTTACTATTTAAACCACTGCATTGCCTTTCAGCAAAGCATTAATAACATAAATACATTCCTAATACTAAATGACAGATGCGGAATTGTACAGAAGACCATAATTCAAATCCACATTGCAGAATGTGGCTTAGGATGCCCAGGGTGATAGTGGGCATCACAACAAGGTACAGTACAGAGGATATTGAGGAAGCCTCAATTTGGGGTACAATATACTCTGTGGGACAAAATTCAGTGTCAGTAGCAGGAAGCAGAAGTTGCTAAGGACACCAGGATATCTGTTTTGCTATGAAGAACAAGGGTCCTTGCTTATGCTTATGTTAAAGTCCATGAAGTCGGATGAGACAGAAACCTACACTACTGCCTCATATCAACTGCAATCAGATGTGTACAAAACTCATGTTCTGCTCCTGCCCCTTCCTCAGGAGGCAACATGAAGGAAAATGCTCCTTCTTCCAACACTTCCTCCCCTGCCCCCAGCAAGTCTGGAAATAATCGGCTTCTCAAACACACAACAAACAGGGTAAATGACCAGACTGAAAAATCCTACAATTCCCGGATTACCTCAGAAAAGAGGTGGGAGGTGAAATAATGCACCTCGCCAACTCCCAGCAGTCCCACCTCATCTCAATGGCTCCTGTGTGCCATTCCAGGGATTACACCATGTTCCACAGGCTCATCCCAGCTGTAGTCACTGTGATCTTGCACAAGGACATACTATCTCTTTGCAAACACAAGAAGCTTTGTAACATATTTCTGTCTCTCACCTGCTCCACTGCAAAGTCAGCCATCCTATGATAAACTGCAGAGTAATGGATTACCTTCCATTTTGTTTCTCTGGCTGAGCTGTGGGTCCACTACCCTCAACTTTTCTACGATCATTATTGATAAGGATCCATAAAGCATTCCAGCATAAAATGGAGAGGATATTACACAAGTAAATGGTGTAAAGATAATACATCCATTTGAAGTTTTAATTTGCCTTTAATCTATTCTATATTCATTTTTTAATGCTTATCTACTGGGTTGCCTGTCTTTCCTCTGCAACAGGAAACAAAACAGCAAGAGCCATAGAAAAAAATCACTCCTGTCCTCCATAATGGAGTAAAGTGAAAGTAACTCACTTAAATCAATACACTTATAGTCCTGTACAACAAGTTTTAGATTAGAATCAGACTATTGCATCTTTTCAAGTTTTGTAGCTTCAAGAGTTAAACAGTGGAATAAAACCCTCCACTCTGCAGCCTTATAACCTAGTCTTTACTTTCAAAACAGTTTGATATTAACTTAATAAAAACACAGTTTTAAAAACAGGAATTCATTTCTGTTACCATTCAGAAGATACAAACATTGATTTGCATGTAGAATGCATAGCATTCTGTGTTTCAGTGCTTGTAAATCCAGTGCAAAAGTTCACAGCTACAAAAATGCGTTAAAATGAATTTCTCAGATCACATGAACTTGAAATAAATTCTTCAAAGCATACAGACATATTTAATTTCTTGGAGTATTTCACAGAATGAGAATGCAAAATCCTACACAATTGCTACAAATTTATCTAACCAGGAAAATAAACCTAAGTATTTTCCTCAGAGATATGTTGTGCAGCTCTTAAACTTGCTTTCCAGAATTTTTCAGAATTTTCTGTCAATGATCACACCATACAAAATTGCTGAGTAGCAAGTTCAACTACACAGCAGACAATTTTGTAATTCTGAGAAATACAATTGTACCAGCCCAACATGAGTAGCACATTATTCAGCATAGAGACTCAATGTAGTCCCAATTAAAATTTTATTTTAAAAAAAGTTGCTAAACCTATTCTAATGCGTTAGGTCTCTTTTCCCACATCACACAACCAGTTCTGAGGACTTTTTGATATAACTTATACCAAATATAGTCTATCCTCTTGATACCTTCAGAAATGCATTGCTTTTCTATTTCACATTGTCAGAAATCACCGATGACAGTGATACTGGAGTGTATTCAAAATCTATAGATTGCCCAGAAAGAGTCCAAATTCAACAGTTATAATTTCCTTAGCAAATTTTACAGATTTACATGCCATTGCAATAAAATGGAATAATATGCTATTATTATATGTCAGAAATGCAATGGATCCTTCACAGATACAAGGAGGCAGGTAAGCACTACTATTCAAAGTTTTGATTTGAACAGGTAGACAAGCAGAAAAGAGTTGTCAGAAGAGATAAAGAGAGAAAGGCATACACAAGAGAAATCACTGGAAAAAAGTGCTGGAAACTAGTCAGGAATTTAGTCATTTATAATGCCAGACAAGGTTGATAGAGGAAAAGTTACATACATCTACTTGTAGGACAGATTTTCAACAGAATATGGCATCCTTTGGAAATCACTATGGCTAGAATCAAAACTTCTATGTTTTATACACAGGTGCGCACTAATGGACTGTCAAGGCTCATGTTCGAGCCCGATATTACCAAACGTCCATCGTTCAAGCAGTATGGTTTTTCAAAAGACACAGTAAATGTATTAACATATACAGAAATTGAGAAGCTGATTGAGTGTCACATCCACAGATACATTCTTCCGGCACCGGTGAAAGTCAGTAGTCATGGAGAAAGTCATCATGGAAAAGTTCTAGTAAAGAAGATTTTGTTCTTGAAACTACATGGTGAGCACTAATGCCCACAGCCCCCAGAACTGAGCTACCTTTTTGAACCTGCACACATAAGAAGTCCCACCTATATAATGGCACATTATGATTTTCTACTAATTTTCCTTTTAGCAAGCCTGGAGGAAATAATTTTGAAGAACTGTCCAGCTAAATCCCATTTGTTCCGCATCTCAAAGGAGGATGAATTAAATCCATTGTTTCTCATTTGTCTAGTAACACCATTCTTGGGGCAATCTGTATTCAGCCTGACCCCTTCATCTGTAGTTTACTCCAATTAGTCCACCTAATCTCAGGCAACTACTAAGACTATAAATGCCTGTGCAGCTTCAAACCCCTGCCATATATTTAGGCCAGGAAGGATTACACAAATCCAAGTGAGCCTACAATCATCATTGCTATCACACCAGCAGTTTTTTCTCCAAGTGCTGGCCACTAAAATGTGAAATCTTTGGGTTTTTTTTTTTATAAAGCAAGCAGGGGGCAACAATTTTGGATGCTGTGAAATTTAGGTGCACACTGTAAGAAATTGTAGCCTTTGTGATAATTTCAGTGAAGTACTTCGGCTGTCAGAGTTCTCAATATCCATGTTTCTCCCTCCTCTGACAGTGGCACATTTAAAGTATTGATAGATACAGAGAGACAGAGCATAATATCCTCATTTTCCTCTGTGCACTGAAGTCTCTCTTGGGTTCACTGCTGGAAGAAGGTACCTGTGTAAGTATCAGCAAAATTCTGTTAAGGATTCCAGGTATCATTGTTGGTATGTTAAAAAATTCACTGCTTGGTGGTGGTTTTTTTATGCTTGAATGTTTCTCATCCAAGGTGGCATCCACTCTCAAAAAATGTTAGACTTAACAAAAAAAATCAAGGAAGATGTCAGAAGGAGCAACTTGACACATGCACAAATGAACTGGGATTATCTCTGAACAGAGAGCTTTAGCTGAAACTCAGATGAAAAACGGAGTTTACCACCTTTGGAATATAAGGCAGCCAGCTCAGGAGGGCTACAAGAACGTCATGAGGTTATGCAGGAAGAAAATCAGACCCAAAGCTCAACTAGAATTTAATCCGTCTACTGCTGTAACAGACAAAAAGAAATGTTTCTATAAACACACTCACAACAAAAGCAGGGCTAATGAGACTCTCCATCCTTTACTGGATGCTGTGGGAAAATGTAGTGACAAAGCGTGAGGAAAGGTTCAAGGTACTTAATGCCTTCCTTGCCTCACTCTTTAATAGCAAGATCAATTGTCCTGGGAGCACACAGACCCCGAAGCTGGAAGACAGGGATGGTGAGCAGAATGAAGCCGCCCGTGATCCAAGGGAAAATGGTCGGTGACCTGCTACACTACTTCGACACACACAAGTCTATGGGGCTGTATGGGATCCACTTAAAGGTACTGAGGGAGGTGAAGGAAAAGTTTGCCAAGCTACTCTCAATCATTCACCAGAAGCCCTGGCTAACTTGGGGGTTCCCAGTTGACTGGAGGTTGCCAAATGTTACACCCATCTACAAGATGGGTCAGAAGGATGATTCAGGGAACTACAAGCCTGATGACCTGACCTCAGTGCCAGGAGAGTGCTATTGGACTTGCACTTGCTTAGTGGATGAGGGAAAAGCTGTGTGTGTTGTCTGCCTATACTTTAGTAAAGCCTTTGAGAGTGTTTCATACAATATCTTGCTGGAGAAACTGGCTTCCCATGGCTTGGACAGGTGCATGGTTCATTGGTTAAAAAAGTGTCTGGATAGCCAGGCCCAGAGAATGGAGTTACATTCAGCTGGTGGCTGGTCACGAGTGGCATTTCCCAGAGCTCAGTATGGACTGTTCTATTTAATATCTTTATTGATGATCTGGATGAGGGGATCAAGGGCATCTTCAGTCAGTTTGAAGAGGACACCAACTGGGGCAGGAGTGCTGATCTGCTGGAGGGTAGGATGGCTCTGCAGAGTGATCTGGACAGGCTGGATCGATGGGCCAAGGCCAGTGGTAAGAGGTTCAAAAGGGGCAAGTGCTGGGTCCTGTGCTTGGGTCACAACAACCCCAGCAGTGCTACAGTCTTGGGGCAGAGTGGCTGGGGTGGAAAGATACCTGGTGGAAAAAGGCCTAGAGGTGCCGGTTGACAGTGGCTGAACATGAGCCAGCAGTGTGCCCAGGTAGTCAAAAAGGCCAATGGCATCCTGGTTTGTATCAGCAGTAGTGTCGCCAGCCAAACTACAACTCATTATTCCCTTGTATTCAGCACTGATGAGGCCAAAACTTGAATCCTGTGTTCAGTTCTGAGTTGCTCACTACAGGAAAGACACTGAGGTACTGGAGCATGTCCACAAAAGGGCAACAAAGCTGGTGAAGGGTCTGGAGCACAAGCCTTACATGGAGTAGCCAAGGGATCTGGGGTTGTTTAACCTAGAGAAAAGGAGGTGCAGGGGGTATCTTACCACTCTCTCCAGCAACCTGAAAGGAGGTTGTAATGAGGTGCAGGTCAGTCTCCTCTCCCAGGGAACAAGTGACAGGATGAGATAAAATGGCTTCAAGTTGCACCAAGGGAGGGTTAGATTTTATAT
>NW_008679550.1:0-14837 GCF_000695815.1 Acanthisitta chloris | reverse complement strand
TGCTTTTGACAGCTGCAATGTGAACTTCTTAACCCGAACTGATATGCACTTTTCCAAGAGTGCACCTGCTTTTTGGATTTTATCAGGACCTCAAAAAATTACCATAATGTGGTTGTGCAACACAAACTCATGAATTCCTGAATATAGGATCCAATCATCCTTACAAACATATCTCACTTCCTCAACATTTAAGACCCTCTTGCTTTTAAGAAATATTGACAGCAACATTCCATGAGCTACAATACCACCTGTGATGTTAGTCAATTCATAGATTTTAATAAGTACAGTCCATTTTAAGTTGTGGACGTGACTACCCACAGATCAACTTTACCTTCTCATTGGATAACCCCTACATTTATAGACTTATTAGTAAGCTAAAACACACTGTGTGTATGTCATGGCAGCAAGAGAAATTACACTAATTTTTGTTCACCTAGTTAGCTTGATAATCACAAGGTGAAACCATTGCATCAAAGAATTCTGTGTAACTGTTCGCTGAAGGACCAGGGTACTTACTGAGGCAAGTGGCCTGGAAGGATGTTTACAATTTCAGGAGCTGTGTGCTCAGCTCTCCTGCAATCAGACCTCTCCACAGACTCAAAGCATACTTCACTCTGCAATTATTTTTTTTCTTCCTTGCAATCAATATAACTTGGTGGTACCTTTCTGCTCCCAGGCTTGTATACTGCAAACCTCCCTGTTCAGCTGTGATTTTAATAAAGGAATGTGGGAACAACTTCATCCACAGCTCTAATTCAAGCTTACATATATATGTGTATGTAAAATATATACATACATATTAATTATACTTGCTGTTAGAATATAGAGACAGCCGTAATATATAAAGAAATAAATAAAACTCCTAGCTATATACCCAGACTATTGATTTCTATCAAACTGCCAAGATATGACAGTGGAGATATGTCCATCAGGTACCAACAGACAAAAAAAATGCATAAGAACTGTGGGACACACTCCCTAAATGAGCAGGCCAAATAACTGAAAATTTTCCTGATGCATAATCTGTAAACTGACATCTGGCCTGATGGGCAGGACAGTACTTCTCGTGGTGCTATGCTAAGGGCTGTGTGACAAGTTATGGAGCATTAATCCTTCAAGAAGTGGCAAGTAGCACACATACATGTCTGTTGGTAGCAGTTACTCAGGACTGCAGCTTATGCATTCCCTACATGTGTGCATGCATTGTTAAAGAAACTGCTAAAGCTGTCATATCCTCTCCAATAAGATATCATGTACTATTCCCCTTCACTGCAGTGCAGATATCAGGTACTATTCCTTACATAAGGAAGTTGTCCTGCTGCTGCTTACAGAAAAAAACTGTCCCCATTTACTTCTTTGCACCCTCTTACACCTGCTGCGTTGAAGGAAAACTGACTGGTTAGCACATTAAGAAACTAACTTAGGGGTTTAAACCCTGTAATTAAGGAGTGACTAGTCTAAGAAATTTTGACAAGGCAGAAATCAGGTGTAGCACCCAAGCAATAAATCATATTGAAACAAAAAAAATCTAAATAGCTATGTCTATACCTAACAGTGATACTTCAAAACCACCCACCTGACGTATTTAGCAAATGCCAACATAAAAAAAGAGTAATACATATGAGAAGAGAACAGTGTATACCCTGGTTTGGTTGTTACTGAATGCAGAGTTTCATGAAGCTTTGAGATTGAACTTTCCATGCTCCCTATTTTCTTCCTTAAAAATAAATCACTGTGTCCAGACATTGGAATTCTGGTCTATTGTGAACTGAGCTGAAATTATGTAGTGGATTCAGCACATACTGGAAAAGCAGAAAGCTCCTGCTATCTTTGTGAGCTAGTTGAAAAGTGAAAACAGATTAGAAAAATAAGTTCTTCAATAGGCAGCAACATTGCTTTCTCACTAGATTTGATGAATAAGTCCTCCCAGCGGCACTAACACCTGATACGCACATTGCATGGATTAGAAAGTTTTAGCCTGGGAAGAAGAAAAAACATTTTTTTCCCCTTCCAGTAACTGCTGCAGGTATATTATCTAATGAAAACACAACAAGATTTCTCAAAGGAATGTGAAATTCGTTTGGTGTTTCCATCAAACAATTACATGTTGTTCATCCACTATCTGAGAAGCACTGAGGCATATCCAGACCTGATTACATTTATTCTTCGCTCCAGATCAGACTGCCCCACCAGGGCAGCAAGCAGTTTCTCATCTCTGCCTTACCAGATCCTTGATGCAGGCATTCATAAAAGAGGGGTTTCTAATAACAATACCACCACATTTACTTAATATCTTGACCATACTAAATCAGAATGTCTTTGGTCATTAATGGAGCCTTTTGGAGTGTTTTTAATTAAAGGATAAAGCCTCAAAAAATGTATGGCAGATTTGCTGACTGACTTCTATACGGACCAGTGGGAGGCAAACAGCTCAGTCCATATATGCTGCTCTGAAGTGTGTCCTTTAAACACCGTATTTCCAAAAGGCATCAGGCTTTTCAATAACTAAGAAGCTTCTAAGAACAATAGCAACATTTCCACTGAGGCATCTGTCAATTACTGCTAATTGCAGGAAAACATCAGTCCAGAAGAAAACAGAAGAGCTCAGAGACTTTCACAGGAGAAAACTATGGAGCACTACCAGGGGCTGTGCCCTCAGAGCTGCAGAGAGAGTATTCTCTGGTATGACTGTGTAGACCATGCTCTCCCACTTTACATACAGGACACGGCTAAGTGAAAAGTGGTCTTAAAACAAACAGCACTTACTTTTGCATAGCAGTGTTCCCCGAAGGCTCTAACTTCTAGAGCTATTAGCAGGAGGTACACCAAAAAATGTCAGTTCAGCACAAAAAAGACTCAGAGGATCATGATGGTAAACAAGAATTAGAGTCATATGACGAGAAAGATGTCAAGGGGCGCCTTGAAGAACCCCACGAAGGTTAACATCCAATGTATTCATTGCAAATGGGGAGGGAAACAGAATCTTTCCCCCACTGTCTGCAAATTTTGTTCATATACATTGACTAAGTGTGCAATGTGGTCCTTAACAGTTATGAGAAACATAGTACTTTATGTAAGTGTATGAGGGAAATCCAAATCTCCATGACTTTTTGGAAATGTAATAAACTACGAGTTCTACTACTTGATGATTTTTTACCATTAACAATGTAATCTCACAAACCAAATATCAGAAGGTGTAAACAAGTAGTTAGAACAGATTTTTGAGAGCTGTTCTTCCCAATACAGCAGAAATTTTCTGTTCTGCAAGGAATGTTTACAAGTTATCTCTAAGTGAAAGAAAAGGATATATGGAATTCCCTCTCTCATATTCTTTATTGAATACATATTTCTTATTTAATTAAAAGATTTTCTAAGATTACTTTAGAGTAATTTGGTCAAATGGCAAAGACTAACTAGAACAACCCACGGTTTGGAAGCCCATTAGAAAATAATCATTCTCAGCAGTAAAAGTAACAAACGAGCCAAATATCAAGATGCTATCTCCTCAAGGTCAAAAGAGGTAGTTCAAGAGTTTCCAATGCTCTAATTTAAAACAGAAAAACAAACAAAATCAGCCAAAAAAAAACCCCAATAAACCAAACTAGAATAAATAGGTATCTGAGGAAGTACTTACTACAATGTCTTCAGGAAAGGTATCCTGGCTGAAAGAGCCATCATCAAACTCGACTTCATAGAAAAGTTGAGATGTCACTCCTATGACTCTGCACCTATAGTATCGTGTATTTTTATGTTTTGTGATGACTGTCTGCCCAACTGTAATGGCCTTCTCACATGCTTTAGCTCTCTTGAAAAAAAAAAAAAAGAAATTAAAAGAAAAAGTGTAAAACACCAGATTACTCATCAAAAATTTATCAGTGTCAAAACAGGATTGGTAACAGTTCACTGCTCAATATAAAAAAAAAAAATCAAATACAAATTCATTTCATCCAATCTTGATCACACTAATTTCTTTTACATACAGAGTTTCTCCATTCTGTGCGAGTAACACACAATTAGCAATGTTTGTAAATTTTATTTGTAGAACAATTTGTAAAATTTTCTTAAAGAAGTAAGGTGTGATGAACCAAGAGTATGGTCTTAAGTTGTTTTATATGATGGGATTTTGAAGAACTGGATTTTGGTATGATTTGGCATAATTGCTTAATATTTTGCTGAATAGGATGCAATAACTAAAAGCATATCCAGGTCTTGCCAGAACAGTGTAACTGAGTAACGCCTTAACCCATACTGTGCAGAACTTTTGCTTTAAAACTTCAAACAACATTGACTCTATCCGTTATTTACATAGTATATTGGTAACAATATTTGTTTTAATTTCTCATTATTAATTCCCCAGAGCTAATTACGTCAATCAGAAGATTAGCAGGGTTATTAAGCTATTAAAAAATTCTACATCAATATCTGCTTGATGTATTCTATAAATATAAAAAGAATGGAACCTTTAGGTGAGCAATTGCTCAGAAGCTTACAATATGCAGACAACTGTTACATCTCAGCTCCCAAATATCCTCATGAACCTTCGAATTTAAAAGAAACCTTCTTCCAGGAAAAATAAAATCACTATCTTCTCATCCTAATAACACATGGGAAGCACTTCTTTCTTATGATCTTGACTGTCTAATTCAATAACTCACAAAGGTCCATTTGTTTATGCAAAAGTGAGCTATTTTGAGTTTGATTATATCTGAACAGTTGAACTTAGCTCTTAATGGAAGATGCTATTACAAAGGGCATGTGCCCGGTGTATATAAGCATAAAATATTTTTAATTGGAAATGTTTCTATAAACTGCATGAAAATACATTATTACATATGCTAAAGTAATTACCCAATTTCCTAGCAAAACTTTTCCTTTCAAATGTTCAAAAGCAGTGAATTCTTCAGGCAATATAAGAGTCTTAAAATTGTCTGTGAAAATGTGGAAAATGCTACAATTGAAGAATTTTTATCACTAATATCAAAGAGAACCAAGAACAGCATCAATTCTTTTTGTTAGATTTCAAGCATTAGCACTAATGTCAATGCTTGGGGAGAAGAGGAAAAACCCACCCTAAACTCAAAGACTTCTGTTTTTGCAGTGACTGCTGTTACTATCCTGCCCATTTTTTGGACCTATTTATGGAATTTAGAGTTTTTAAACCTCTCTGCTCCTGCAAACTAAGGGCATACCAAGTATACTCTGTACCATTTCTGGAGGCAATGCACTAAATCTCTGTGTGTCAGAGCTCTGCCTGTCATACATTTGGAGGATTTAGTTGAGGTCACCTCAGATAGTAAAACCCAATGATGTTCCTAAAGTATTTTCAAGTTTACCTAGAAATAATGTTCTGAGCATACTCACAAATTATTTAACCATTAAGTGTAAAACAAAATTGCTTCGTCCTCATTTTACCTGTCTATAGTTAGATTAATAAGAAGGATTAACTGCATAAGTAACAATTGACTGGTATTATCACAGGAGTGATAAAATGTCAATTACTGTGTTTTATCCAATCTTGAAACATATTGAAATATAAATGTTAATTTATCTTCCAGTTCTTGATTTCAGCCGGTTCAGCTGTTGGGGGAGGGAGGGTAGACGTAAAGATGTAAACTGTAGACTGTTATTTGTTTTTTTTATATGAGATAATATTAAAAAGTATTATATTATAGAAACCCAAGGAGATCTAGCTCTATTAAAAGGTTTAAATCTTCACTGAAATATGTAAGTCTTCAGAGAAGATGAAGGGCAAACTATCATATTTAAAGAGACAATGCAGATTCATTTAGTGACAAAATTTTCAGAGAAGAAATGCCATTTCTCATTAAAAAAAAATAATAAAACCCACGAATGCATTCTAGCTCAAGGAGAAGATTATTTTTTAGTACGTTATCTTGGTAGGATTCTTGATTTATTTCTCAGAAAAAAATATTCACAAACTCTGTAATTGATTGCATGTCGCAGAAAAATTTTCCTGACAGAAAACCTTAAGCATTTATTGATGTTAAGAATGTCATTTTTGATCAGAAAGGACGGTTGTTATGTAAGGGAGTCTATCAGATTAAAGAAACAGCTGTGGTAGTTACCAGATTATTGAGAAAGCTGTGGTTTAAAAAGCATGATTTTCTTTAACGGTACCTAAGCCAAGGATAAACTAAGATAGTGGCAGAAATACAGAAAACAACCAGATAGAAAGAAAAAAAGCTAATCTCCCCTTCTGTGTGCAAACTTCAAAAAGATAAGAGGGAAAATTGCTTTCTCCTTCATTTCCTGTATGGCAGGACACGAACATTTTGTTAAATACATAAACTACATGTATATGAAATCATACTATCATGAAATAGGTATCTGATGTGCATCTAAATACCTAGCAACTTTCTGACACTGCAGTTTTAATGAGGAATCCTCTAAGTTCTGAGACTTATTTGATACATGAACGTAACTCCTGGGTGGTGAAACACTGGCACAGGTTGCCCAGGGACATGGTAGCTGCCCCAATCCTGGTGGTGTTCAAGACCAGACTAGATGAGGCCTTGAACAACCTGATCTAGTGAGGAGGTGTCTCTGCCCATGGCAGGGAGGGTTGGGACTAGATGATCTGTAAGGTCCATTGCAATCCTTAAATTCTATGAAATTCTACGAAACTCTTGTGTCATCATTTACTCCTTGGAACTCCAATTTAGGCATAGAAATTACAAAGGACATTTCAAAAATAAGCCAGCTCATGATTTTTGAATAACAAGTTCTTCCTAAGGCATGTCTTAGTCTCTCTGAAATGTTCAGGGCTGGTAGCAGTTAGCAGACAGTGGCAAACAATGACACTGCGTTACTCAGGTATTCAACAGAAAAAGGATCTACAGGGTCCACTTAGTTCCCTGTGTGCCACATAGGTTAAGAAATGGCCAATAATAGCAGAAGCTAACTTTAAATAGCTCCAAGAGCAGCAACAGCAGGCTTTTGCATGCCCTATCTTTGCCCCTTCTAAAGACAGTTAGTTTT
This sequence comes from Acanthisitta chloris, assembly GCF_000695815.1. Lineage (NCBI taxonomy): Eukaryota > Metazoa > Chordata > Aves > Passeriformes > Acanthisittidae > Acanthisitta > Acanthisitta chloris. The sequence goes on along the minus strand of NW_008679550.1, from coordinate 7,838 downwards.
TCAAATGTAGCTGAGGCTGTCTAGATAGTCTCTTCTGTTCACAATTTCCAAAGGAAATATCAGCTGTGAGTGTATCTGTCCCTCTAGCTGGCTTTCTCTGACCTTCAGGGCTGTCTTTGCTAATCTTATATAGAACCTTTGGGTTGGTTTTGTTTTGGTTTTTTTCTGTTAAAATAGTTGCATGCAACATTTTCTCATTTCCTACTGTATGAAAGAGTTCTTTCAATCAAAACAAATCCATCTGCAGCACCTATTCTCAACCACACTTCCAAGTGTTCTTGTAGTTTTGATGACAAAAATATGTGAAGGATATGTTTCATGCCCAGAGACAAGCACAGTGAAAGAGGAAAATGAAAAAGTAGATACCTGACCTACTGTATGTAAGAAGTAAATTACAGAGCCTGCCTGGCATATTGACACTCCAATTTATGTTAAAAGTAGTATAGGCCACAACAGCACTAACCCAAACCACTCTGTGTAAAACAACTGTTCTGATAGAACATTTTTATGTTATTTCTGAAGCTGTACCTTCAGCAAATACAAGAGCATCCTTGGGTTTTAGTCCACGAACATGCATAGAACATGTATCTGCAAAGTCATACCAACACTTAAAAACTCCATTAGTATTTGTGTATTTACTTAATTTGGCAGCACCATATGAATTCAAGGAATATGCTCTACCTTTTGATTTTCTCTTTAATGATTTTCCATTACAAGGTGCACCAGCATTTTCCATGACCGACATTAGAAAAGAGCTCTTAGAAAAAGTCCTGAAGACAATACAGAACCTGACCTCCAGTGAAAAAGACTTATGAAAGTATGCTGATGATAGTATTGACACAATTTGCTTAAGATCACAGACATAAATAAGCTGGATGCATACTCTACCTCATGACTTCAATGAGCCCTTGCCTGAGGCAAAGGGATATACCAATACCAATAATAATACACATTTATCTCTTTAGGTAGTGGTATTATTGTTGAGCACCCTCACTGATTTACGTATTAAAATATCACTGTAGGTATATGCCACAATTTCTCCTAGTGCCCAGAAGCCATCCTTTGGTTATTGAGTTTTGGGTTGTTTGATACTTTTTTTTACTTAAAGAAAGCAGCGAACAGGGATACTCACTGAGCATACAGACACAACATCTAGTGGCTGTATTACTGAAAACACCAACAATTTCAATTTTGTTCTCTTGAAATGAGAAGAAGTAATAGTGTCCTTGCTTCATAAACAAGTTTTTCAACTGTTAAATACCAGAAGAGATATTTTTTTTTGCTGACCAGAAAATCTATTTGATTCCTACAAAAATCAAAAATTTGCTGAGTAAAATATTCCATCCTGCACGATTCCCCGTTCTGCTTTTAAACAAGGAAGTTAAAACAACAGGGAAAAAAAAGTTCATTAGAAATAAGATACATTGCTATGCCTAATGGTGAAGAGCAATGTAATTTCTGCATGAAGGAAGAGTTAATAGCTAAGAAAAGCATAACGGAAAAAACCAACAAACACTGGCGAAAAAAATCCAAAGGCTTAAAGATGTGATAAGATTAATTATCCAAAAGACAGAGTATAAAGCCAAGCATATAAAAACGTACGGCAATCTCTTTTGTCTCTGGAGTAAATTCAGAATTTTACAGAAAATATCTAACATCACAATTTTTGGCACAATTTAAAACACAAAAGCACAATTTTTCTTCCTCTTCTGCAAACCAGATTTTTATTTGAAGCACAGGAAAGGAAAGGTAATAGTACTGAATTTTTTCAAAATAGTTGCTGCTGGGTTTCAGGAAAGGATGCAATTGTCGCATTCAAAGCTACTTTGAATGCTCTTCACACAACCTCTTAAACAATAGCCACATAAAATCCTGTTTCTACACAGTGGTGGTTTTAGTTTTTTTGACATTACCCAACATAGGTGACGAAAATCACAAAGAAAAAATGCAATTTATAGGATTCCATTTTTTCAGAAGATCAAGTTTTGTTTCTTACCATTCAAAATAATAGCTATTTAATAGCTTCCTTTCTGTGTCAGAGAAAGTGCACACTAAGAAATTTAAGTGCTAAAGCTTGCACTGCTTTATATTACATTGGAAGTATAAATTCTGTTTAAACAATGTACCTGGTTTTCATTAGTATCTTGTAGGTATTTCTATAAATAACTAACATGAACACAGAAATGCCAGAAAAAAAAAGTACTGGTTAGGACCAATATACCATGGTATTAGGTGCTGTTGTAAACATAGAAGAAATAATCTGAAACTTCAGCACATTTACCATGTAGCATCATAAAGGAGAATATGATGAAGAAAAATACGTGCATTGTTTAACAGCACAAGGGGACTGCAGCACCAAGACAGATACATCAGGGGAATGTGGGAAAATGCAGGGGCTGAGAAAGTCGCCACAATTAAAATATAAAGTTGGAATAGAATAAAATATTATGCAGAAAGTCGTGTTTGACCAGTAAATGATTTCCCAGGTACAGATGCAAGTCCCACTACCTAGATTATAAAGACTTGTCCCAAAAAAAAACCCTAGAAAACATTTGGGAAGAGCAGCCCTGCTTTTACTGGCCATAATTTTAACCAAGTAGTTTTCAACAAATGATACTGTTTAAAAAAACCAACAAACCAACAAAGAAAGTATCTTAATTTGTCTGTTCCGACAGAGGTTTAAGGTTTTCAAATCAAACTCATTTTATTGAAAAATGTTAGAAGAAACTAAAACTACATAAAGTGTATTGGTTTAAAATGTTCATTCATTTGCAAAAATAAAATTATTCCAAAAGTAAAACAGTTCTATAGAAATTTTAAACAGGTATACACAATATACGTCCCTTTTTAAGAACCACTTGCACACTGAACACTTGAGAATGGATTACTCTACTTGGGAGGCATTACATTTTATTACACTCAAAATCTTACTCTTCAGCAGTCTTGTCATTAAGACCAAGGAATCACTGACTCGCTCTTAAAAAACAATATATATTATACAAACATTACCTGGGTTTATACTTTCACTTCTGATGTATAAAAGTGGGAAAAAAATTGCAACTTGACTAACTTACCAATCTCTTTCCTTAATAAGACAATGTTAAGTCCTTCTAGTTTGCTAGGAAACAAAATACAGGTTGAAAAGCCCAAGATCGATTGCAAGAGTTCTCTCTTAACTGAGAGAGTAACAATTTAGTCAAATAAAAAACATTAAACTAATTCTTCATGTGTCTCATCTAAAAATCAAAGGTTTCTCCTTAGCACAGGGCAGAAATAAAAAGGCAGTCCTAACATGAATTTTCATGGCATACAAGTGTTACTTTGCCAGATGACAGAATAATTATAATTGGATTATTTTCAAGTCACTGTCTGGCTGCAGAACAAAGACCTTACCATATCCATTATCTCACAAGATCTGTGAGTATTTGCAAGATACTGTGATCTGGGTATTTACACTTTCACTTAACAAAACAGAGAGCTCAAAGATTTGTTCTGGCTGTCAAAACTGTATATTCGACAAGGACTGTAATGCAAACATGTGTTAGGCAGACTATGTATCACTTCCCCCAGGTAAAAGTATAACGAACAACCTTCAAGATGTAATAGATTGCTGTGCATGGAAATATGATAGACAGAAATATTATAATACATAGTGTGGATCCTTTCTTTCATTTTCTCTGGAAACATACTTTAATACTGCAATTCCATTTTTAACAAACAAGGAAACACATTCCTTACCACATTTTGGTTGTTATTGTGCCTGAAACATGTGATGTAGACAACACACGGCCAGTCATCAGGTTCCATCAGCACTCCTGCAGCATGGGCACAAGTAACATGAAAGGCGACCAGGCAGTGTCCAAAGGAACACTGAATGCAGGCACCAGAGCTTTTCTTAACTCTCTCTCTGCAGAACTTACATTTCTGTAGAAGCAAAATAAACAGGATATTTACCATACTACTCCAACTCCATTAGCTTCTGAAGTAATTTAAGGACTGAAAAGTTATTTGTGATTCACTGATTACATTTTATACCTTGCAATATGCATGGCAAAAGAACCAGCATTTATGAATTACAAAGCAACTCGGTAATATGATAATTAATACATAGCATTTTTGCCTTTTTATGTAAATGTGAAAAGACAATCTGTTCCAGTGCTATAGTAAGAAAACTGATAGAGAGTTAGCTATTTAAAATTTTAATTTTAAACTCCATACTCTGAAAATTAACCTACTCCTAAAATGGGTAAATCGAGAACCCTATTCATGACTGAAAAAATAACAGCAAGACTCAAAAATAAAGCAAATAGGCCCACTGAAATGTAAGGTTAAACAGAACATCCACATATCATTTCACTTAGACCCCTACTTTGAGGCTGGACTAAATATATACATAGGCAGTCTCAGGGAGATGGCTAATCTAACATGGTCATGAATCAGTTTCTACAACATCCTCAGATAGCCTGTTATGCCTGATAAATCTCCTTTATATTAGAGATGTTTTCTTTATCTCAAGCCTTTGCATAATTCCACAGCTGAAGGCTGTTCCTAAGCCCCTTTTTAATTTTTAGTCGGTTTTCATTTGTTGTGTATTTAATATAATGTTGATACACTAGGTTGTGTTTCCCCATGTCATATATCAGAATATCATGTCAACAGCCTTACCAGTGTCACGACACACTGGTTTTTGAACTGTTGCCAGAATGAAGATCACATGAAAATAATGTCATTATTTCTAAGTGACATAAGTACACAGCCTATAAAAAAAAAAGATGAAGAGACATGAGCTAGGTTAACTAAGTGTGAGAAATAAGCTTCAACATACTAAGAAAGACAATACAAGACAAACTGTATCTCGCCACCAAAAGACATTAACAAACGCACTAGATAGAATAGCTACTTTAGTAACTTCTATGGACAACTGGTTTATATCACATTTTTTATAGTTTTATATCACTACCCTCTAATAACTCTCATCATGGCTAACAAAAAATGCAAATGTTATTGATGATCATAAAATTATCTCAGCTATAAATACAGACATTTTATGTAATGACACAAAACAATTCAATAATTTAAAAACACATTGCTGGGATAGAGAACACTTCCATTTGCTCTAAATTTGCTACCCACCAATTTTGTTAAGTACCCCATTGTCTGCTTATGATGGGAACATGAGTAAGAATAATTTTGATTCATTTTTACTGCATGGTTAATAATCCAAAGTATATTAACTCACACCCCACTCTTTTTCACAGGTTACCAGATAATTTTGTTCTATTGTTCATTGATTTTCATATTCTGAATAAAACCCGAAGAAATTTTATTCTATAATTCAGTGCTACCTAGTGTCAATGGCTTCTGGCACTCAGTTTGTGATTGAAATAATGCTTTTTGCAAGGGCTAGCCCTATCAAACTCATTGGTCATGCAGGGTTCTAGTTCTGTATCATTCTGAATGAGAAACACTCTTCAAGTTCTGCCTTCATGTCCACCCTATTAAAGCCAACAGCCTGCACAAGGCTACCCAAGCAGAAATAAAAGTAGCACCTGACATCTGGAACTTAGTGAAAAATGTTACCTATCATTCTCTAAAAGGAACTCAGCTCACTCTGCTGTAGCACCATGAGGTCTGAAAGACTAGTAAAAAGTAAAGGTGATTTTTGCCATCCAAAGAAATGTTTCAGAAACTTCACTGATATCTCATTGTCCATTTTTATTCATGTACATAAGGTCATTTTCTGATAACTGGTGTAACTGTTTCTCAAGGAAGCTTAAGGACTTTTCCTATATATACTTATTCAGAACCAACTAAACAGAAAATCCAGAAAGAAAAAACAATTGAAATCCGGTATGTGTAAAGTCTAGATCCCGAATTCATGCGAATACACAGTTCCTTTTGAATGCTTTTTCACATAAACATAGATATACACATAAACTCACTGATCAGCTTATGGAAGAAGAAAAGCTGCAGTACTTATGAGTATTAAAAACCAAACCAAAAACTAACTAACCAACAAAAAAACCCCAATGCTGAACAAACAAACAAACAAAAAAATACACAGAAAAAAAAGTCCAAACCAGGTATGTCCTGATTAACACACTTCAAAAATGCAGTTCAAACAAAATGCAGAGAATGGGGGAAAGGAATAAGGTACAGCTAAACTAGCATGAGCTGAAGAACTTGTAACCACAGGAAGTGCCGATCTCATTAAATTATTGGCTGCATTTGCTGTAAATATGCAAATATTACAATGTGATTGTAAGTTTCTTTTGCACCTTACTAAAGAATCGTAAAACTCACATACTGTGAGATAACTTATTTTTCACAGTGCTTTTCAGAGCTGCAACGTGAAAGTACTGAAAATAATTAAATAAAAAACAGGCTGCTCAATTACTATTGACTGTATTCTTACTTCAGTCATGTTGATGTAAAATTACTGTACTTCTCATGAAAAGTGAAATTGCTTCAGATTTACTCTTATATAAAAGGAATACTGCTTGGCCATATGTAAATATATGAATGCAGATTTCAGGTCACATGACAAAGGTGAAAAAATTCCTGCATTTTAACCATGCAATAAATCCATCTCACTGCCAAATACAAGGAAGGTAGCTGTTACATCAGTTAACTCCACACACATATTAATCTTTTGTGCTACACTCATACACTCCTCAGGTAGCAAAAGGATTATGATCATGGATATGAACGGGGGCAAAAAAGGTACTGTACGTGCAGGAGAAGAAAAAAGCATCCTATTTCTCCCTGTGCTTATGGAATACCAGAAAAAAAAGATGAAAATCATTATTCTTTCAGAAAACATGCAAATAATCAAGGTCGACAAATAATCAAATATGTTTCCTATTTTATGTAAGATGCTGCGCCCTGTGTAAAAGTACGACACTGAGGAGGATGAAGCAGATGTACCTCAGCTTTGCAGTAAGTCTCAAACTCAGGCATGAATTGTGAAAAGTACACATAAATGTGAGTGTAAAAGCAAACTACAGCTTGCATAACTGTATCAGGCAGCATGGCCCCATTCAGAGATATGAGAAAAAGCTCCTCCATATTTGAAACTATACATCGTACAGTTAATCTACCATATTTGATTAATAAAATCAGAACACACAGGAGACTCCCAGAGCTCCTTTGGCCCTCTGATTACTACCCACTGCAAGTAGTCCAGGCTGGCAGTGATGATATCAATGAAAGAGGCATCAGGGTAATTAAAAAGGATTTCAATAAACTGGGCAGAATGGCTAATGGGACAGGAGGACAGCTGGTGTTTTCCTCAGTTCCTGTAGTAGAAGGGATGGATGAGGAGATGAGTAGGAAAACGCACCTTATCAATAGGTGGCTAAAGGATTGGTGCTACAGGCAGAATTTTGGCTTTTTCAACCATGGGGCATATTCTGTGTTGCCAAGCCTGCTAGAGTCAGGTGGGCTTCATCTCTCTAGCAGGGCGAAAAGCACTCTAGCCCATAAGTTGGCTGAGAAAGAGGGCTTTAAACTACGCTTTAATGGGGAAGGGCTTGAAACCAGGCTCTCTAGAGATGAGCTTCAGGGTGGGCAGCCAGAGTTAGGAGTTAAATCATCATCCCCGCAGAAGGGATAGGCAAGGTAGGAGGGGTGGCTCTATATATCAGAGTCTCTTGACTCTGTGGAGCTTCTGATCAGTAACAGCAAGGTTGAGTGCCTATGGGTCAGAATCGCTGGAAAGGCCAATAAGGCTGACATCTTGGTGGGAATCTGTTACAGACCATCCAATCAGGATGATGAGGGTGATGATTTATTCTACAGGCAGCTGACGAAGGTCTCTAAATCACCAGCCCTCATTC
>NW_008679549.1:894-30926 GCF_000695815.1 Acanthisitta chloris | reverse complement strand
CAGCATCCCAGTTTTACTTGTAATCCAAATAAGACTAAATTTTGGGATGCAAAAAAGCTCTGCAAAATAGAATTACCTTTTGCTGTCCAGCTCTAGAGCTACTACAGACAACAGAGTCGGGGTGAAAAAGCAGACGTTTTGCACTAATACAAATACTCATTTGCATTTTTCCATGAGGCCAAATATTAAACATCTCATTTTACTTTTAACTTCCAATTTGTTTTTTCTCAGAAAAAAACCAACATGATATTTGACAGATTTTTAGATTTAGGCCTTGGAATATCAACCCAGACAAAACAAAGCAGGGGGCAGCACGTTTTTTCTTTCTATCTTCCCAAAGCTCACTGACTTCTGGAAAGATCCCAAACTGTCTTCAGTTTAATATGTACTTGTTGAAGGGTTTGGCTCACACATCAAAATAAGTGAAAGAGATATTATGAATAAGATGGAAACTGGTAAGAATGCACATGTCAAGAACAAATATAAATTACACTTACAGCTTTCCAGTTCTAAAGAACAGTTCTGAGTGTCCAGAGGAAACCTACTGAAATCCATGAAACACATGGCAGAAACTGTTATTCTGCAGAAAGGAACAGAAAAAAAACAGAAATAAAATGAAAAATTTCACACCTCCTTAGAGCTGTGCACACACCTTAGTGAGATCCCCAATGAATCTGCTGTTTAGAATCCTAATGATTGAGTTTTTCTGCTCTTTTAGATGCTTCTAAAATTGCTTCATGATTGTGACATGTAACTAAATCAGTGAGATCATATTTTTTTAAACTTAAATAGTCTTCCATATTAAGTACATTACTTTTGACTTTTAAACCCTTCACTAGTCTGATCTTTCATTAGCTTCCAAGGGTTACACTTATGAAGATTAACAAAGGGAGTTCACATTACTTGACTTGATTTCTCATAGATTGAAGTAGATAATATTACGGATTAGAGCAGATATTATTCCAAGAGCTATTTTCTCAGCTAGAACGGTTATAATATTTAATTGCATAAAAAGATAAGCTGCAATCTCTGGAATTCTACTCTCCTCTTTAACACCATGGAAATGAAGTGCTTTATAATCTAATAAGCTTAAGGAAATCTAGGTAAAGGCTATTTTGCATTCCACGTGCTTTTTCACAGATGTTTAGACAATAAATGTCCCTTGGCATTTTAACAAATAAACACAGAGACCCCAAACCTGCTAGAGGCAAATATTGCCAAATTTCCCTTTCTTGTCACACTTCCTGGTTTAGCTAGATTTTTCAGTTTTCCCCAAACTGAATCCTATAGGAATTTAAGTAAGGTTTACACTGGTTATATAGGTGATCTTTGAAAACTTAAGATCAGTGATCACACTGTACCCAAATTTTTTACAAGTGTAAGATGTTACTGGCTCGAAATGAGATTGTGAGAATGCTACATGCATAAGACTTCCAACTATGCATGCTGTTTTTGTCTTTTAGTTATTGACTAAAGGATCAGGGAAACAAGAAAAGAAATACTATTTTAGTAACAAATCTGGATTTTTGTTTCACTTTGCTTCACTAAAACCCTGCATGCTAGGCACTGAAAAAAAACTGTGGAACATGCAGATTTCTTGCATGTAAGTATCTGGAATATAATCTACTCACTGCATGTAAAATTGGCAATACAAATGGTGTTTTATTGAACATCTGATTCATTAGGAACATACACATTAACACCACTGAGGCTAGAAACACAATCTTTCACCCTCATCATTTTGAAACCTTGGTCCACCTACCAGCCTTTACGTCACCCCTTTTCCTGCTTCTTAGTTTGATGAGCAATGATAGAGAAGGAAAGGAAGAGGACAGGACACCTGTCCTTCATGCTTATGTCCAGGAAGAAATCCACAGGTTTAACAGGAACATTGGGGCTTTGCTATTCACTGGCACAGGAGCGTGAGGCTGGCTGCAAACTCACCTACCAGGGCAAGGAGTCACCCACATTATCTGGTACTGCAGGGTTAGGGAAGGTAACTCTGGGAGCAGAGAGGATGAGGACAAGGAAGAAAAGTAGAGCACCAGCTTGCAAATGTGATGCAGGACCCAGGGCAATGGCCTCCATCAAAGAGAGGATTCCAAGCAATGAACAAATTTAACATTGATTGACACTGTGCCTGTTCATCAGCTCTACTTCCTTCTCTTCCTTCCCTTCCTTCCCTACAATCTCACTTTTTCCTTTCTCTCAATTTCTGTCCTTCCCATCACATCTTCCCTTTGGTTTGTAACCAGTTGTGCACAATTTCTTGCTGTTAATCTTGATGACACTTTCCCCTTCCAGCAAGCTGCCAGAATGTGTTTGCCCATCTTATGTCTCCTTGCCACTGTTTCTTCCCCCATCTACATGTAATGTCATACCCCTCACATGCAGAATCACTGATGTAAACCTTAGTGCAGTAGTGCAGTTCCTCTGATCCCTCCCTCTCTCTCAAGAATCATGGAAATTAATACAGCAATAAAATGCATACTTCACCTCATTGTTTCCTAATGGTCTGTGTGATTCTTGAACATACACTACTTTAAAGCGGTGTACAGCTGTTGTTCTGAGGGTTTCTGCATGTCCTCATGAGTGAGGAGATAAATGTATTAATTGTTGGAAAAATTATTACACAGCCAAAGTCTCGAGTGCCTCCATAAATCTTCAAACTATCCAGATAAGATGAAATATCACCTCTGTGCACAGGACTAATTAGTAACTAACTGGAGAACTGTGATTTCTGCAATGCACAGGCCTCATAGTCCCTACCCTAGGGGGAAAATTCATCCATTAAAACTATTCCTGCCACATCATCCAAATCTACTTCATAAAGAAAAGCAATAATATGCAGATGGAAGGGGGAGACATTTAATGACCTTGCTATTCCAGTCCTGGAATTGCTGTTTCACTTTTCAGTTCCTTGTTAGTCACACAACATGACTGTCTAACACTGCTAGCATCAACACTAATAATCTGCTCACTGTGCCTATCTAGAGCCCTGATTAATACCCATGGCATGTTAACAGGTATCCCAGGGTGAAAATAGCTGAGATAGTTTGAAAAGACTCGGGAGGGAAAAAAAAAAAAAACTACTTTTTTTTCTTTGCTAGAAAAATTTGTTATCAAATCTTATTTTCCCACTGGAACACTGGTCACCAGTTTCCCAGTATCTGCTGCCAGAGGATTAATGCCAGTCCAGTATGAGAATCTTAACTTCAAGTATTTCTAGTAATTTCTCACTGCACAGACTATTGGGCCACAGTTGCAGCAATTTTTGTTCTTAAAAAAGGATTTTGTCCTTACCTCAGACTGAAGAGTACATTGCCATCAGGGTATACTCGGAGCATGATGTTTTCCACAGTTGTGTCATGGATGAAAGATCTTTTGGAGTGTACAAAAAATACATCAGGTACCCAGATCTTTTTTATCAGCCGTCCATCAAAAGTCATACTTTTGTTTTTGTTGCTACGAAATGAAAGTCTCTCATCCTTCCAGTAATGTCTGAGATATAAAGTCATTGTGAAGTCCTTTGTTTCATTAAAAATAAAAGAAAACAATGATTGTTTAATTCACATACAATAGAAAACAGTACAAACTAATCAGCTCATGCAAAGGATCAAGTTTTTCTCTGGACATTAGCTGAAGGATCCTCAATGAAAGGAATCACACACCATTCAATGAGTTTAAATACAGGCTGGAACTATCTCTGAGATACTGATTGTTTGCCTTGTCACTGGTGGCTGAGTCTAAGGTTCATCCTTCATTTATACTTAGATGAAACTTCTACACATTTCAGTGATCTTCTGGATTGGACCAGCAAGGAAGTGATAAAGAAACTTTAAAACCAAAGACAAATGGAGAAAGGTTTCCCCTGGAAAACTTCACAACCTGTTCTGAGAATGGACTGTGGTTTCTTTATTGAGTTCTTTAGTTTCAATTCAAATTAACTCCTTTGAGGTTTTCATGAGCATTAGGTCAATTTTTAAAATCCATAAATTTGTACATTTTGTACAAATATCATACATTGCAGATTAGTACATTTATGAATTCAATACATCATAAATAAACAATATGATGAATTTCATAAGAGTAAGCAAATAGGTTTCACTGCAATTACAATATTTTTTTATATAAAAGATTGTTAAATGTTTTATCACCCTATTTAGAGAAATGCCACAACTGCAAATATACATGTGGAAAGAAATGGAGAGGATGCTGTAAACCCAGTCTGAGCTTCCACACAGCTTGACTTCTCTGTGTTTACTTGTATAACTTTTGCTTTATCAGGCAGGCAGACATCATTTATCTCAGCAGAATGAATGCTTCTGACAAGAATATTGGGAAGATACTTGGGTCTTCCCCTGTAATGTGGTTTTATGCCCCTGTAATATGATTTTTGATCTGGGTGGGTTTGCAAAGGAGTCCAGGGGTTCATACTGACAGAGCCCACTGCAAACAGAACACCTCTGACTAGAACTACCCTCACTGTGAACAGATCATTATTAGTGAGACCTCTTTGCAAAGTTACATGCCCTGCTATTCTGGGATGGAGCAACTTGGCACTAAAGACTGGGTTGCATTATCAGTGACAATTCTGGCTGAGGAATGACCAGCCTGCATTCCACTGCTGCAGGTCCTTGATTGCAGTGAGGGCTTCTCCTTCCATTTCTGGAACCGATTTTTCTGTTTTCCATTTGTCATGGGCACAGGTCCACCCATGCCACAAATTATGGGACTATCCAGATTTGCATAAGCAAAGGAAGCAAAGGACATGAAGCCTCATCATCTAATGTGCAGAGTACTAAGAACTCATGTGGAAGCCCAGGAGGTTTATTGAATTGTTGGTGTTTTCAAATCAGAGTGTTGTTCACTCTGATCTGCCCCTCTGCTCAATTTCAATGAGAATGACCTGCACACTTCAAGGCAAGGCTGTGGTCTCTAAGGGTTTGATTTCTTTACATCTATTATTCTATATCATTCATCTGGATGTTTCTGAGACCTTGAATTTTGACTGAAATTATTTATTCCAGTTCTATTCACCAACTTACCATGTCAACTTCAGATATGCTGTCAATGCTTTCTACCTGCACATCAATGCCCACAGGTATTGGCGACCCTGTAGTGAAACAGAATGAAATAATGATGAGGAGTGTAAATCCATATTTTCAAAGAGAAGACTGTGAACTAGCAACATACAGTGTACTCCATCCCAGCATTTACTATAGTCTCTCCAGCTTAGTATGAATGAGAAAGTCCATGGCAACAAAGTAAAACCTGATGCTAAACAGTTGTAAAAATAAGTACAAAATCTTGAGTGATCTTTTTGGAGCTGGACTAGTTGTTACTGGCATTTCAATTTGGACAGCAGTGACAGCTTCCATGTGATGCTAAAGCTAATGAACTGCTTGAAGTGCTATTTAGAATTATCATAGGCAAAAGCTGAGTAAGTATATGAAATACATCAATGATTGCAAGGCTTTCTTACCAGTTCCAGTGTTTATTCCCACACTTACAAAAAACATATCTATTTCCTCACTTACTACCTTTAGTTACTTAACTAACTAAATTTAACATAGATATTTCAGAAAAAAGATTGCTTGCTCACTACGTCCTAATGCAGAACCTGTACACAGACTGAGCATGTTCTGTGATGGCTTCATGTATTACTGGATAGATAATTTATAATCAAGTATAATGCATACCAAAGTGCACTGGATGACTTTATTTTATATCCTATTGCATTATCTCATGCCTCTGAAAAATGCTGTGAGTCTGTAACACAATGGGATCTGTATGAAAAAATTATAAAAACATATTTTGATTTTTAGAATAAAGTGACTACAAATCAATTAAAAAATACATCCCAATTTCCAGTCTTTTCCATGCACAATATCTAGAATGAAGGACCTAGTTTTGCACAGGTTATGTACCTATGCAATTTCCAGCAAGCACAGCATCCTACTAATGGACTAATCACTTCCCTAAAGAGGGGGGAGAAGAGAGAAGAGTATGCATATATGTGCATACATCACCTCCCCCACCTGCCCCAGAATATTCATGCATTTGGCATGAAAATCAGTAGTAATTATTGTACATGGGATTCCAATTACATTCATTAAAAATAGTCAGTTAAAATATTTTTCAAGTACACATTTAAAACAACCTGGTAAAAACATGAATACATGGAAGTCTGAACAGCAGCAGATAGCAACAGCTTTTCTAACATCTTTCTCTTTTTCTTATCTTTTTCTTTTAGCACTGTCGAGCCAAAATAGTCCAGAAACATCACTTCCCTGATAACCAGCCACAATACTGTGTCTCTTTTTGGAATTATCCTTAAAATAGCAGCCTTCCAGGATTACACAGCTGCCTCCAGTTCTTACCAGCAGAGATCTTGAACTATTATAGAGGTATTTTTAAATCTGGCTCTGTAATCTCTTGATTTGACTTGTATTTTTTAATGGAGAGTTTGACCCTGTACACAGCAGATGAAGCTTCACTGTGCATGGGAAAGCAAGGTAAGATGTGTTCTGAGTTAGCAGGGCAGACCGGAACAGGCTTCAGCACTGACAAGAGCTGTCTGGCTCAGAACTCACAGCTCCCCCTGAGAGGAGCGCATCCCAAAATCTGTAGGGCAAACCCCAAAACAAGGATCAGGACTCCAGCACTGTGCATGGGAAAGCAAGGTAAGATATGTTCTGAGTTAGCAGGGCAGACCAGAACATGCTTCAGCACTGACAAAAGCTGTCTGGCTCAGAAATCACAGCTCCCCGTGAGAGGGACACATCCCAAAGTCTGTAGGGCAAAGCCCAAAGCAAGGATCAGGATTCCATATAGCAAAGTTCAACTAGTTTGCTAGTAAAACAGTAGGCAGCACTTAGGCAAATGCTGCTTCTTTTGGAGAATAGAGACAGCAGGAGGCATCTGCCCTAGAGGCTGTGAAAAAGGGTATCAATGTATGTATATTCAGCCAGGCTTCTTCATGCAAACCAATGAAAATTTTTATGCCTCTCCTAAACTAGATTTGACTACTTCTCTTTGTTTTGACCACAACACACACAGTTTACTTACACTAGATACCAACTTGTACCAAGTAGTGGTACAAAAATGCCTGGTTGTAATCTTAGTATTGTCTGTATTCCACTGAAATCTAAACAATCTTGTAATGGTTTTAACCTAAGCAGAAGTCATTGTGGGATTTATACCTGATGTGAACATCATTCACAAATGGCATTCACACATCGTTTAAATGCAAACAACACAGAAGGATGAGGTGGGATCTACCCAAATCCTCATTTGCAGGATGAAAGAGGACAAGTCCACACTGCAGAGCTGGCACTCAAGCCAGCTGTACTCCAGGCAGGGTGGCCCAGGGAGCAGGATAGCTGTGCAAGCACAGCACTCCAGCCTAGGAGCATGGCTAGTACAAAAGCTGACTAGTATGTGACCAGCACTGGAGACAGAAATCTGCCCTCAGCCCAGTTACACTGTATGGACAGTATTCCTGCAGTCTGCACTCCCATGCAGTACATACACTGTAACTGGCACATTTGGGACTGGGACGAGGTGGCTCATGACTTGGAAATGCTGTTGGTTAAAAGGGCTGCTTAGAGTGACTGCAAATTGGTAGATGAACTGCACATTATCTGACCTGAGCCACCACGAACCTTCACCTTCTTGACATTGTAGGTGTCTTCAAACTTACCCTGGACTATGGCAGATGCACATGCTGAGATATATGGAAGTGCTTAATCTGGGTGTACATTTGATCTTAACGTTGTTACTAAAACTTTGGGAGATGATTTGCTTGTTAAAAACAGTGGATTTGGTCCTACTGATGTTGAATTATGTAGGTGGAAGAGGAGGAAAGGGGACCAGCTCTCAACCTAAAACAAAGGTTTTACCAGTGCCTGAGTCAAGGTCAAATCTAAAGCAAATAAAATTAAATGTCTTCCATCAATATTCTTCAAACAGGCAAGGAACTACCCACAAATCAACTGACTTTCTAAACCATCTACAATGTACAGTGAGGAAAAGGCTTTTTTTAGTGACAGCTGCCCAAAGTGTGATGATGACAGTCCTAATATTTCTTGGAATTTCAAAAATCACAGACAATTTCTTACCCAAGGACTCTTACCCAAACAAGCATTATTCCAGCATGGGAAAAATTTCATCAAATAATTCAGCTCCTCTGGGCACATACAAAGGAACTGATCACAAAACTAGAAATTAGTGGCAGCTTATGATTGTGTTGGCTGTATGCACATAAACCAAAGTGGCACGATACATAAATACACACTTGATTCTTTGAAAGGACAATTTGCTCTGTGTTGATGGGGTCAATGAGTAGCATAAAAGAGATCACCTGTGACCAAGAGAAATTCAGTGGATGATTCTAAAGTGAAATAAATAAAAAGGGAACAGTAACAATTAAATTTGTACCTTATTAGGTAGAAATGCTAAAACTGTGAAACAGACTCCTTAAGAAGAGATTGCTGTTCTCCATCTGAAGAAAGACCAAAGACTCTACTCATGATGCTTAATGAGAAAATAGTGTTCAATCCAGCATTCACCACAGACAATTATTAAACCACATCCCCTACCCCCAGCCCTGACCTATTACTGACAGATCATAGCAGCTGCAAATAATTCCTTACTATTCTGAATCTACTTTGGCAACAAATGTAGAGTCAGAACAGACACTAAACACTGCACATATATGCAACCCTGATCACTTCAGTGTGCTGTTCACTTTTCTAATCTGAAGCATTTTTATGTTGTTGTCACTAACACACACAGAGTACAAGATACCTATTGGCCTTACTCTGGTCCAAGCCATCTTGGTTTTCTGAGAACATTTCTTTCTGTGATTAAAAACCAACTTTACTAGAAACAGTAATCATTAGCTATTGGGAACAGGTTGCTGAGAACTGTAATTTCTTCATCCCTTGGATTTGTTTTACCACAAGTGGATGTTTTTAAAAAATATCATTCCAATAAGCATTGGAAAGGTTCCTAAACCAGTCAGAACAGTAAAGCAATTCATCCACCTCTATGTTTGCATCACAGCTTTTGCCCTACTATATTAAGGGTTTCAATCTCTGGCAGAGTCGACAGCATCAAATTCACTTAAAAAAAAAAAGTAACTAGAGCAAAGCTGTGGTTTTTATTTCCCAGTTCGACAAAACTGGGGATGGCAGAGAGGATTTTGTTATTAAATTGAGAAGCTTCAGTTGCTTCTGGAGAGTCACTACAAATCATTATTATGGAGGGATTAGTGATTTTCACAATGGAGACTCTGCAGATTTTCAAGATAATTACTCCTCAGCAGAAAAAAGCCAGCATTGTTTTCAGGTGGGTTTATCTTCGCACGAGCCATTTCCAGTCTTTTATTTGAAAGGTTTAAACATAGCAAAAGAATTCCTTGATGAGCATGAATTTTTTTTTTAATAAACAGTATGTCAGGCAAATTCTATAACACCCTTTTTTAGAAGGGATATTATGTAAAAAGGATATCTTTTGGAATTTTAGGATCAATTTCTACAATAATAATGACTGATTTAGTGATTCTATAGTATTTTGATGGTAGTCAGACCTTTGAACATGCAACAGATTGCACCTGAAATTCTGTAAGGTAAAGGTTGAATTTAGAAAAAACAGTCACTCTGTCCCTGTTTGCTTTGTAACAGTGTACACTGGGAAAAAAGCAAGGGCTACAGAAAGCTCCCAGTAGGAGAGAGAGACTAGGGGAGGATTAAGGTCTGTAGAAGGACTTTCCTCTAATAAAGGCTTGTGGGCCTGTAGGGGAAGAAAACGGGATAGAAATGTAAACAAGCCCCAGGGAAGTGAAGCACTGTGGATGTATTTATTTTCCTCTGGCAATGATGGAAACAGGAGAACTGCTGGCAATGGGTATTTTCGTCCTGTTACTGCTTTGTTTCTTTCTTATTTATGTGAGAAATGAAGGTGGACTGGTAATAGCAGCAGCCAGCTCTTGGAATTGAAGAATTAGCAATGTAAAAGAAAAAAATCCAGAAGATGACTACTAGAGGTCTTGTAAATAATCAAAATATTTCCCTCCTGTCCTGGACCCCCAATATTCCTTCCAGTAACATGATAAAAAGCCATTCCACCTTCATCAGTGTGAATCTTCACCACAATGAAAAGACATTTCTGATTGTTCAGGAAGGGCTGACAACTTGGTGTCAAAGAGCTATTAGAATTGCGGCACTTTCTGAACATATATTGGGCAATATTTTCTTTCCTTTTCCCCCCTTTTTACCTTAAAATGAATTAAAATTGTTACTAATCTAGTCTGTGGAGGGAAGAGGCATAAAGGGGAGTGATATAATGGAACTATGATCCTCTGAAAATTCAGAATTAAGATTATGCTTAATCGCAGTTTGGGATGTAAATTGTCAGGAAAGACTGTTACCTCTTGACCAGCTAAATGCTGCTAAACTCTTTTTCAAAATTTCTAATACTTGCTAATGTTATCATCCTCTATATTGTTTGATGTAGCAGAGATAATAAATTAAAAAACTTCAACTAACACAGCCTTAGCATAGGAAATTACAGGTCCTTAAAACACAATGTAAAGGAAAAATACAGTTGTTTTACACACACGAATGAGAAATTGCATGTATGCAGTGATAATGATCATGTGGTTCCATCATCTTACAAATGCAAAATCATTCAGAGAGTGAGTGGAAGGATTTTACTGTCAGGAAAATCAAGGCACAGAGGAACAAAAGAATGACCTCCTCTCTATGACAGTCTATCATAGTTTCTTAATTTTTAGTAAGTGGAGACAGAATTCAGGAAATCAAGAGCTCACACCAATTACTTCTACCAGTACTTTGAAATAAGACAGTTCAGAGAATAATAGAATACAGATAACTAGATGTGTAGTAGAAAAGAAAGTAACTTTTAAGCATTTCTAACGATCCACTTTAAGACCTCTCTCAACATGCAGTTTTGGCTGCTAAGACAGGCTGCATCATGGCCCTCAGATCTGAGCTGCTACAAGTCTCTGCTCATTGTCTGATACTGGCCCGTGCTCAGTCCTTCTCACTGAATTTAAAACATGAGGATAGTCATTCCAAGTAGTGGAATGATTTCATTTCTTACTTTTTCACCACTCCAAACTGTTTGCTCACAGACTATCAGTTTATTTGGCTATTGAAAAATCCACCGAAGTACTTTAGGCAGTGTGAAAGCACACAAGTCATGACAAGATCTGACTCTGAGTCTACTGACAGCCTTTTATTTCCTTTGGTAGGGCAGGCAGAAAGCCTTACTGGACCTGGCAAGCATCATTATACCATCACAGAGCCACTCACATCCCCATCTCCTGGCCTTTATCAGTGCTTTTGGAAGCAGCAAGGTCTAAACAAAATTCCTACAATGCACCCTGATGCAGCTGGTAAAGCTGTTAGAGCAGAGGAAGTATCCGTGCTCCTAGTCCAATGTCTAGTGGAATTACTCAAATCATTATGCTAGTCCACATCTGTTTGCATCAGATGGGATTCATCTATTGGAGACTTCCAAACAAAACAGGACTGTGACATTACACAGACTGCAACAATCAAACAACAGCAACAAAAATAATTCAGGAAAGGAAAAAACCACCACTACCACCCTCCTTCCACCACCAACTTAAGAGCTTGGCTTAGGGAGTAAGTGCAATATAACAATGTGAGTTTAGTTTTTTAACGAACACTTGGATGTACTGAATTACTGTTTGCTTCAATCAACCTCACAGTATAATGCACTGCAGACAAAGTAACATTTCTCTAGCCAAAGAGTAGGAACAGCTTGCTAACAGCTTGCTGGGTTTGCTTCATCTTGATGCAGTGTGCTTTTCAGGCTTTGATCTCTGATCTGCTAATGAATGGATAATGTCAGGACTACATTTTAAAATCAACAGTCAGAGAGTCAAAGTGGAATGGCATTGCAATCCACAGAAGAATGCCAAAATACACTCACATCAATGAGAGCAAAGTTGTGTTGGTCAAAAAAAGGATCTCTTACCTCCACAGAGCAATGATGCACTTTCCTGAGAAAGCAACCAGTCATGCGAGCAAAGCCACAATTATTTCCAGTAACACTGCAGCCAGTAGCATCAGTATCCAGCAGGTCTACATTCATTTTCCCCAGGTTTTCCCTCTGCATGTTCACTCAGTTTCCAAATCAAATTCAGCACATGCTCTCTGTGTTTTTCATTTGTAGCTTAAATATAAATACCAAAAACTCTGGGTCCTGTAGTCTGCCTCATTTACATTGCATGTGAGGGGCTAAATGAAATAAAACAAAGCAGATTTAGGAGTTCCCTGAACTGAAGGAATCTCCAGCATGAATTTTCGAGCTGCTTTTTCTCCTAAACTGGTGCAAAGGATGATTGACCTTTGCAGGGAAAGGGACACAGTCGAGCTAGATTAACAAACTCTGTCATTCCAACTCCCTGACATATCCAGAAAACCACAATGAATTATAGGAAAGGGCAAAAAATTGTCCCTCTTCTAAAGGTAAAGAATAAATTTTAAATACTTGTTTTTCATCCAGCTTCTTTGACCTGTTTTTTTTCTCTATTGCGAATTGATGCATTGTGCTGAGCTGAATAAATCATGCAATGTGGCATGTGACAGATACAAGCCCTTCATGAATCACAACACTGGGATGCTTCATTAGATTTGATGAAAACAAACCCAAAATTTCACCTGTTTTAAACACATAGAGCCCACAGTGCTGTAAGTCTTTATGGAATTCAGGGCAATGCTGTAACTGCTGTGGCAATGACTGTAGCAATGGTATCTCTAATTTCACCCTCTCCTCTAGGTAAGTTTCCTTCTGCCACACACTTAATCATCAATGTTCTTCAGAGAAACCTGTCCCCTGTCTCTGCTGACATAAAATAATTCAGAGTATGTTATTCAGATTCATGTTTCAGTTGTGAGATTTGTCCACTGATGAGATCACACTTGTCTATTAACTCTCTGCAGCTGCTGCCTTATGAACCTGCCTTTTGTGACAACCAAACAATTTATTACCACAACATCACTGAAATCAATGGCAAAACAGGAACAATGGAGTATAATTTTGGGATTGACATTCATTTCACTGTGACTTTTTCCACTCTGTGCTGTAAAAATGCTACTGGATCTGTTTTAGCTTAAGAGAGGTTCATGCATAAGTATCCCCATATTAAGACAGTTCTGAAAATTTGCAAGTGTGTCAGCTATTGGATGTGGATTGCAAAAAAAGTGCCTCTTGTGCCACTGTGGCATGTGGATGATAGAAGAGAAGCAAAGCTGATGTGCTCTTCTGCTGAGAGCTATTTCTGAATGCAGAAGTACAGCTGAAATCATACCCATGGCAATGTGATTATTGAGAGGCCTGTGCAGTGAAGTCAGTGGAAAAACTACAGCTGGCTTCATCAAGAATTGAATGGGCTCTATGACTAGCCATCTGAAAATAAAAGAACAAGGGGAAAAATCCTGGTACAAATTTGCTAGGCGTAAAAAAATCCTCACTGCCCATGGAAAATTACAACTGCCAGATCACACAGTATATTCTCAAAGCTGCTTTTATGTACAACATAAGTATTGTTTTCTGGGATGATCCAGTGATAAAGCACAGCCCAAACCACTCTCTGCTTTCATGGAAATTCTGCTTTCCACTCTCAAAAATGTGAATTCCTTGTGTGGCAAAGCAGGTGATAACAAGATGTCCAGACTAACAGATAATAGACTAAACAGGTATGAGGCAAGAGGCGATCTGAACTTCTGTTGTCAAGAAACAGACTGTATCTCAACTATTGTTCAAAATCTTGCAAGATTTTTGCTCTCTGACAAGACATAATTTCTATAGTATCAAGACAGCCTTTCACATTCTCCCAGTGCATCCAGAGAGGCTCTTCTTACCCCAAGTCTCCCTCCTGGCATGCTTGCCAGGTCCCAGATCCCAGCAGCTGGAGTCAACAAGAACAGCTCCAGAGACTTCAGCTAACCTCCCAGATTTATGTTTGTCTACACAACTGATTATCAGTCCTCATATATTTTATTTTGGCTTCATAATCCGGAGCAGTTCAGTCTATTTTCATGAATCATGAAAACGGAACTGGTGACGCAAAGGCTCAGACAAAGCGTATTAGTGGGGCAGCTTTCTCGTTTTCCCTTTCACGAAGGAGAGTCAACACTGAATCTAAACTGTGAACATCCCATTGAATATTCCCTTTATCCAGATGCAATTTAGTTAAATGAAGAAATAATCATCATAGTGCCCAACAACACAGAAACAACATGGTAATAAACTGAAGGCCTCTGGGTAATTATTTTTATTTTGCACAGAGCAAACAGATTTAGGAACTGATGGTTTACTTCAATCTCTCAAAACAAATCTGATGACTAAGTAATTTGCTAATTGCTACTAAACTATGCAGTTCACAGGGATACCTTAATCCCTGTTCTCACAGGATCTTATTCTAATAATATAATTTTAATTAGTTCTGAAAGGATGACTATTTGAACAGTTTCGCCTATTGAAATACTAAACACCAAATGATCCCTTGCCTTCAAGTATTTCTGTACTTTTCTTTATTGCCTGAATTACAACAAAAGAGGCACACTGCCATTAAGTCTGTCGTTCAATTCTAAGTGACACTGCCATACAAAATTCAAGTAAGCTTCCAGAGAGAGGATAAACCATTAACCACAGGCAGGTGCTGCTTACCTCCAAATCCAGGTCTCAGTGCAAAGTCATGGTCCTCTATGTGAAGGAGCTGCTCAGATTTAAGTGGCCTCACTTTCGTGCTGTCAAGTTTCCTCATTTTAATTTCTCGTTTGCTATGTTAGAAAAAAAAGAGCAAGAAACTTAAAATTTCCCCTGCCTCACATTCAGAGTGCTTTAACTTCAGAGTTAAATGAAGGAGGGACCCAAGAATACTGGACAGATGAATCTGGTATGACAAGGGTCATATCTTTCTTGGAGAATGATATATTAGGGAAGATTGGGAAATGACATATGAGGGTGCCCAGGTCCATGGGGAACACCAATTAATTATAATAAGTCCCAGGAAGAACATCTAGATCTTCTTCAATTCCCCTGAGATTGTATCTGTCATGGTACAGGAGGATAGAACTGTTTGGGAAAAAAAGTTATTAGTCACATAAACACTTGCAACTCAAACTTGGAAATAACACCACATATTCATGGTTTTAAACCTCTTCATGCATTGTCCATATTACAGAGACAAATATTCTATTTATTATCAATGTGGTTTTTTTTCCTTGGAGCTCAAATGAGTCAGTCATTTTTCAGAAGGACTAAGAAATTTTGATCCTGGATCCAGAGGCTTGCAGGGGTAATGGCTTTAAACGGAGGGAGGGCAGGTTTAGATTAGATATTAGGAAGAAATTCGTCTCTGTGAGGCACTGGAATAGGTTTCCCAGAGAAGCTGTGGATGTCCCATCCCTGGAAGTATTCAAGGCCTGGTTGGATGTGGATCTGAGCAACCTGGTCTAGTGCAAGGTGTCCTTGTCCATGGTAGGAGAGGTTGGAACTAGATGATCTTTAAGGTCCCTTCCAACCCAGACAATTTTGTGATTTTATGAGCAAATTTCCAACCAACCATCACTGTTGCTGCTTCTCTCTCCTTCAGGATTTTGTTGACGTGGGAACTGGATGATCTTATGACTCTGTGATCTCCTATACACATTAGGAACACCTTTCTCATGGTGTGAAGAGTGAAACATGGGAGCATATTGCTTGTGCAGGTTTGGAGATTCCCTTAACACAGGGTATTTAAGAATAGGTTAGACATTTATTCATAGGAATCACTTAAATACAGATGCTTTGCCACAGGCAAGGGACTCTCCCTAGACACAATTTGTTTCATGCTTTCTGTCATTCTCTGGGACTTTGCTGCCAGCAGCTCTAATTATTACTTTAGACTGAATGATAGAAATCTGTTCTGAAGATTGGCCCTGTAATCAAACACTGCTTAAGGCAAGGTATGGAATACCTTAGGGTAAGGTATGTGTCTGTATTTATTTTTCTCCTTTCCCTCTTTTTTTCCTCTAATAATGAAGCCCAAGAAATTACTTTCAAATTATAGGAATGCTAAGGTGGCTGCTCAGAACTGCTGGCCCTGAACAAATGAATTTACCTTAGTATTCACGAATGTCTCTGGCAGTGCTGTCTGAATCAAATTATCAGGGCAATCAGAGCACCTATCAGGCATGTCAAATACAGACGTCAGTTTTCCAAGTCTGAAAATTATGTGGATGCTGAAGGGAAACCCCAAGCTTCAGAGAATTCAAATCCCCACAGAGCAAGCTTGTATCAGAGTGGAAGGTGCAGCAGAAGTGAACACTTGTGCTGCTCTGCAACAGGTACCTCAGGAAATTCTGCTGCTTGGAAACCAGTGTAAGAGAAAACGATGAATTATGTTCAGAATGCCATGGCACAGCTAATACAGTTTGGAAGCATTAAGTTATTTGTCATAGGATGTGCCAAGGAAAATGCCTGTTTGATGCTCCAATGATTTCACTGGAAGCATCAGGCTAGAACTGTGATTCATCATCTATTACAACTTCTTACTAGAAGCAACTGTGTGACTGAGGAAGACTTTCCTTAGCCACAACAGGCAAAACAGAAGCTACCAGGGCAGGAATTTTCTATCTAATAATCCACTTAAAAGAGATGCTATGGGATTTTGATATTCCTTCTGTTTTCTCAGAAGAGAACAAAATAAACAGAAGTCCTGCCCGTATGAAAAGCATCTTTTGTCCCCACTTACTCAAACAGCCTCTTCAAGCTGGTGCTTTATATACGGATGGTGGAATCCTATAACTATTTCTAGCTGCTATCAGATGTGGTTGTTCAAACTAGGCAAGATCTTGCAGGAGTCAGGATAGCATTTTTATAACAAACATGCAACATCTTTAATACCTTCCTTTGGCAGAATATAAACCTTTACCGTAAAGGAAAATAGGCTTACATGGAGATAGATGGTTATGGCACTTGGAATGAATTTAATGGACACCTGGTGTCCATGCAGATGCATAACATTGCATCTGTAAAGGTATCAAAGCTTTTTAAAAAATCCATAAACATTTCTAAAATAATTAAGGAATAATTCACTTCTGCTTCACTTTTTTTTTTTCCCTTTTGACTGCTTCCCCACTCAAGGCTAAGAAGTGTTCTCCAGCAGATATTCCTTTAATATCAGCATCTGGACTCCAGATGTTGCCCCTTGGCTAAGAGTTACAGTATTAAATTGTCCTCACTGCAGCATTACAATTACTTAACTGATGATTCAAAGGGGGTTGCATTTATGTTTATATTTTATGCATGTATTTGTTTGCTCCAAATACATCTTAGACCGGCATCTAACTATTGACCAGCACTACAGCATCATGAAATCATCAGCAGATGTTTTTTGAGTGCTCCTTCCCACGGTACCAATTCCATTAAAAAGCAGAATAGACAGATCTAACCAGCCTGTGTCTCAGAAAGGCTTCCTGAGATCAGTTAAGATATACTTTTCATTCTCACAGAAGCACAGCAAAGACATGGATTACTTTTCAGTGGCCTGGAACCCTGTGCAGCTGCACTGTGCAGCTCTGAGCAGCACACCAGAGCCAAGGAGGCTAAATGCAGTCATTGATTCTGCACATCCACTGTATGGCAGCTGTCAGGCTGTGGTGCTGGAGAGAAAAAGCCCACACAGAATCACGGAATGATTTGGGTTGGAAAAGACCTCTAAGATCACTGAGTCCAACCATTAACTCAGCACTGCCAAGTTCATCACTAAACCATGTCCCTAAGCACCACATCTACATGTCTTCTAAAAACCTCTAGGGATCGTGACTCCACCACTTCCTTGGGCAGCCTGTTCCAATGCCTGACCATCCTTTTGGTGATGAAAGGTTTGTGAAATCATCTGCTGATACTAAGAAAACGAAATCTCTCCTTACCTACCTGGGGGATCAGTAATAAAGTGAAAATCCTATGGCTTCATATTGACATAGATCGGGGCAATGACAAACACAAGTTAGCTGGTCTCTGTGAGGCACATGCTCAAGAAGCTACTGCTTCCAGTTATAGCTGTGTTTTCCACAGCTGTATTCCAGGCAACAATTTACATTATACAAATGAAATGGTAATCGATAATTAAATTCCAAAGGAGGTCATAGAAAGCACTTGAAGTGTTTCATTTCATATAGGGAAGACACCCCTGCTGGTACTTATAAAGTATGTCAATGAAATCTCTATTTTTTTTGATGAAAACAAAGTGAGGAATAATGTTTTGACAATTCCCTACCCAATACTATGACATGGACCTTGGTGTTTTACGGAGCTCTCAAAGCACGGTTAGTCACTGCCTACAATGCCAAAGCAATGAGTTCAGAATTATTTAACAATGGACAAAGATGTGTCAGGCTTTTACAGACAAATTTAGCTGCTCCTGTCTAACCTTGAATACCATTAGTGAATGAAAGATCAAAGGTCTGCTCAAGGGTACTTGGATCATTTTGGGTTAAAGCATTTAATCACTTAATGTCATCAGTGTAGTTCCGTAAACAATAGCATTCATGGGATTGATGTGGTTAGTATCCCATCTGGTTGTCTTTAACTTACCAGCTTATCCAAAGTTTATGCTGGTTCAAGGAGGAATTGGACAAGTTCATGGAAAAGAAATCCACTGAGGATCATCAAAACTGCAGAAACTACATCCAACACAAGGATGACTCTGGAGGAAATTTGGTGACTTGATATGAGTGGGAGTATTAGGAGGAAATACCTTACTTGTTTGCCCTGTCCTTATTCTTCCAAGCTTGTACTTACAAGCCCTTGTTATAAACTCAGTATAGCGCATGGGGCTTTGGTAAGACCCTGCATGGCTGTCCTTCTGTATTAGTGCCCTGTGTAACTACTGATATGGTAAAAATTCTTGGTAGGAGACTAGAGGAAGAGTGGTAGGGAAAAAACTCCTCAGCATATTCAAAATGCAGCTAGATAAGTTTATAAGAATACCATTAAGGACCCTTTCAGGAAAAGAATACCCTAGATTTAATGGCCATAAGCTTCTTTCCAGTGCAGTGGCCCCAGGATGCTCTAGCTACAACTAAACCAAAGGTATCCAAAAGGTAGAAGTTACAGAAATCTTATTCCCAGAAGAGTCTGTGGGGCTATATAGCAGTGTGATCTCTAAACATTTTAACAAATTTATCAAATCTTGTAGCCCAGATAAACGTAATAATCAAAATTGACAAGTTCTCTCTCCTACACACATTTCTAAGTGTTCAGTACCAGCAACATGTACTGTCGAAAAGCCTAATATTTTGACAATCAAATGTTTTGTTCTTTGCTGTAGGAAATGGACCATGAGAATAATCGCTTTCTCATGTACTTTTGGTTAATGCTTTAAAATCTTCTTTACCGGAGAATGCAGACAAATAGCTTTGGAGGGAGAATTGGGTTACTCTATTAAAACAGTGGAACTTGTAGGTTAAGTAACATTTTCACATGGGATTCTTTTAAAAGGCCACCCATTTAACCAAGGCCATCTGTCAGCTGTGTCCCTAATAACCCTAGTGCTGGCTGAAAGATTTTTTCCCCAGAAAGAAAAAGAGCCTGGTGGAAAGTCAGACCCTGTTGCAATGTACCAGAGGATAATGCTGCCTTTAGAACAAAGCCATAGAATGAAACAAAGAGAAATTAAACACATTTAGATCCTTTGCAGAGAAAAGCTGATTTGCAGCTGTTAAGCTTTGGGATCCTCTGTGGCTCAGATTCTGCAGTCTCCTTCCCTATTTGAAGTCCCTAGGACCCTGGAAATTACTATGTGGGATGCCAAAGCATGCCTTGTGCAAAGAAAACTGCTACACCAGGCAGCATCAGATAAGAATTCTGTCCTGGCATTCCTCCTTGTTCCTATTCTTCCTTTCTGTTAACACACTTCTGCCTGTCTCACAGGATTGTCATATGGATCCACTTGTATATTAGTAGAGATCTGAAAAGATGGAGAGGACACTGTGCTACTCTTGGTCCTGCTATCCTGTGGCAAGAGACCAGCAAAGGATGTCCAGCAGGATGCCACAAAACATGCCATCTCCTATCACCAGGTTTTTCTCCTGCTTTGTGATTATTATTTTTTTAATGTCAGTAATGGAGCAACTGCTCTCAGCTACTGCAGAACAGGATAAATGCAAACAACAGCATGTGCTTCCCTTTTACCACCAGGGTAAGCTGGTGCTTAAAATAGACCTTCCTTGCCACTACCACTAGCAATAACAAGGTATTTTATTCTGTTTCCATTTGATTTTTAACTGCTTCCTGAGAATAGCAAAGCACTAGATTAAACCTTATGTTTCTGCTAGGGCTAGTTCTATTTATTTTCCTTTGTTATTGCATATAATCATGCACCAGCACTCACTCACAAAAGCTGTCAGTGAGTTTGAGATAGTCTGCTGAATGGACATTCTTTACATGAGCTTTTGACTTAGACCTAACTTGAGCCTATGCTTTTGAACTGAAACCCAGAAGTACTGAGTGGTACAGCATCTTTGGGCACCTCCACTGTGTTATCTGTTACTTTGCATTGCTTAAACATGATTTTTTCAAGACATGTAGAGTTTCAGAGATACTGAAACTGCCAGATTATCACATAAGAAGTGATACAGGAGGTGAACAGCAACTTGAGAAAAAAACAGCTTAAACACATCAGAGGAGCTAACTTATGTTTATTTCCCTCAATATGTGATACTGTGCAAATAAACTATGAGCTCCCCTGCTCATTTTAGTAAGGGGTCAAGCACACAGAAAAATCTGACAGTTGTTTCCCTTCTCCTTCCTTAAATTGAGCTACTTACTACAATTTCTCCTACTTCCTGACAAAGAGAAATCTTCCTTGAATTATCACTGGCAGTCACTGGTCTGTTCACATACTATTAGATTAACCTGGAAACAGGTTGAGAGACCTCACATGGCAGGTATGAAAATGCATTCATGGGGAAAAAGCACTAACACTTTTCACAGAAAGCTATGTGTAAGAACCTCTGTATTACTATTCATTTTCAACCAGCTACTTGTTTGGAAAGACTAAGGACAGAGACAATCTTCAATGTCTAAAAGCACAAGTATATTCCAGAAAGGGAGCACACTGTGTCATCACTACAAATAAGGTATAATTCACCTCATTTAGTGCCATAAAAATGTCTTCTGTATCTTTATAGTGCAGCTACTCTGATGTTTAGGTAATGGAAGTAAGTCGCTTTATAACACTGGCACAGAACTCTGGAAGGCATTTCTGCTTCTTGTAATGGGAGTGAGATGGTGAGAATATTTGATGCATCACAGTAGTAGTCTGGTATCACAACAGTAGCCTTGTATCACACAATTTAAAAGAGCCATGTGTGGGTGTGAGTGGGTACATACCTGCATATATATGAAGCATTCATGAAAGCACAATATGAAATGTCTGGTTATGAAAAATTAGTTAATAGTTCACTATTTCTGTTTTGGGAACACCCTATTGCATACTACAAATCTAGAAACTGGCAAAACAGGACAGTGAACAAAAAGGATGCATTGAAAGGTGGCTGACAGCATGAAGTTCATCAGATGAACACGGACACAGAAAGTATATTTCTTACCTGTTATGCTTTTTTGAGAATGATGATTGTTGCCGACGATGAAGATGGTGATGCTGACTGTGAGAACTGTGTAGCACTGCTGTTGGCCATAGGCAGGTGAGGAACAGAAGTTTCATGACCAGGACCATCTCTTCCAAAAGAGAAATGCACCTGATCACCCAATCCACCTCGCTGACTTCTTGCCTTTAGTGTTCCTACTGTTTAGAAACAGCATAGCATATAAAAGCTGCACATGAAGAAAGGCATCACTGAACATGGAAGACAGAGGCATCCCAGTTCTGACGCCCTCGCCGAGTTCCCCTCATGTTTTGGCAAATCATAAATATTCCTTCAGCTCTACATCCCTGCAGCATCTGCTGTCCAAGCAGAAGCACGTTGTTTTCAGCAATGTAGCAGGTAGAACAGTTTGTGTGGCCAAGCTGCAGGCTGATCCATTGCTCTCACTCTTTCACCACAGGCGAGTATTTAAATTCTCCATCACCCGCTCAGTAACCTCTTCAACATAGCCTGTGCAGGCAAAGTGATGTCAAACATTTAATCCCCCTTAAATCCCACACAAAACCATACAAAAATCTGCTTTAATGACAAAGGTCTCTAAATTAATCTTGCTTTCTATATGTGTGTGTATCTGCTCAAAATCATTTTCTGTGCAGATCAAGGTCTCTTGTTAACTGGATACATTGCAATGTCTTCACAGCCATAAGCAGCATTTCTGTTTCTGTGATCACCAAGCATTTTGTCTCTACATACAGAACTACTTTTGGACAGCACAATGTCATGGAGCAAGTCCAAACTAAAAGTGAAATCTTGTTTCAATATTCTCTAACAACATTTGGAAATATCAACAATTCCTCCCCCACTTTTTTCTTTTACTAAGCTCTGCAGCTACCTCTTTAATTTACAACGTGTAAGACCCAGTAGCCTTCCACCAACCCTAATTTTATCTTTATTTCACTTAGCCTGCCCTGCCTGTTCAATAGCAGGTTGAATAGCAAAACATTTTATTAACAAACTGTTGCTTAAGCCGTAACTTGCACATGCTTGTTACAAAAGATGGTAAAATTTCTTGTGGGATTAAAACTGGGTAATACTGGGGACACATCTTAGCTGACGCAGTCAAATTTATCCTTTTCAAGCCATCAGCAAGTTCAGTCGTTATCAAAACTGACAGCATATGTTTATCCTTCTTCATCTACAAAATCAGAGACTTGAGACTGAAAGTTTGGGAAATGGCAATACCCAACTCCAGTCTAACAGATATAGAAGTAATTTGTGTCTCCCAGCAATATAGGCTTCTGCCTAAATAAGACAAACAAACAGAGGAATAAAACCAAACCCAACACTCTGTCTGCTGAGACTGTTAACACCCAAGCACCTTGGGATCACAATTCTGTGATGTGGACATCTGCCTCCTCAGATGTTACCTGAGATTCCCAGCTGACTTCATTTGGATTATAAACTAATTCTCTGCTGTAAATGATTTCCAGGTAGAGGTTACCGACTGACAACTAATTCCCACTGTTTTTTCCATTTGGAGCTGAACCTGCCTGTGACTTCAAAAATTAAAGTAAAATACCTTCCCAACCATGCACAAAACTTTAACAGTCTTAGATTGAATTTGGTAGCCTAGATCACAGGCTTTCAGAGCTATTATCCATCTCATTCTACACTGTTCATAGTTCAATCCTTTGCTGTTCAGCAAACTTACAGAAGATCATTTGTAGCCTGACCCAGGGATAGTCAGACACATTTTCCAGCACATCTGGTGTATTCCCAGGGTGGAGCTTCTGCAGAAGGTAAACACAAGCTGTAGTTACTAAGACCTTTAACAGGTTCCATTAATTTGCACTATCATTTGGGTGGAAAAGGGAAAATAAACAATAACTCTAATGAAAATTTATTCCAGGTAGAGGTAATACAGGTTCCCAAACCAGTCTGATTAAGTTCCCTGGTCTTGCCCAGCCTACATATATCGAAGCATCAGCCCACATGGTTAAATTATATATAAGAAGAAAATCCAAGAGCCTTTGGATCCTCCTGTTTCTCCACCCAAGCACAGGCCCAACAGTAGCAAATCAAATAAAAATCAAACCACACTGCAGGCTGTGTGATGTTACCACATTAGTGCACATCCAACTACCTGCACATTCATCAGTGTTAACTCATTGCCAACCATTTTCCTCAGCTACAAAGTGATAACAACATTTATACAGAGTCTTCTGTGCGAATTCTAATCATCCACATGGTTTCCAGAGACTTTGGAGAAAGCCACATTTTAAATGTTTATATCATCTTTAGTTGAAACCACTAGCTCTCATCCTCACTAAGTAGGAGACACAGAATGGGGAGAGGATGTTCCAGGTGCTGAGGTTACCCACCAAGAGCTCTAAAGGAGACCTGTGATTAGGTCATGTCATGCTAATGTAGAAGTGTGTTGACTTCGTGTGCTGAGATCAATGAAGGCAAAGAAGTTAATTAAAAATAAGTAAGTAAAAAACCCTACTTTGTTAATTTATTTACTTGTTGGAAAAGGGAGTGCTTACAACTCCTGCTCCAGGGATATGCGAAGACAAGTCAGCTTTGCAGAATGACAAACATGCCTCTGGCCAAGCTGCGTATGGATGTCCCTCCCTCCAGAAGAGGGAGTCTTTAACAGAGCATTCTCATGCTGTTCTCATTCAGCTCTCAGCACCCTGCTGGTTTATTACTCCTAGCTGAAGCAAGAATATTACCGCTAAGCTATTGTGCTTAAAAGACTGCTCCATGGAGGATTTCCAAAATATGCTGAATGTTCCTTTGACTGCCTCTGCTAAAATCATCTTTAATCAAAATAAAGAAAGGGCTGGATGCACTGACATATTCCACTGCCTTCACACAGTTATGTCATAAATACACCTTGAGGGGCCTTGCCTAAGCACACTGAAAATCTAAACACTACCCTTGCTAGAAGTCCTTGCCTATGGCATATTTCCAGAAACTGTCTAGGCCACACATGTGGAGTTTTCAGGAGGGATTCCTACAGCAGTGAATGGCAAACACACTGACAGGTGTGAATATCAGTGAGAGCAACTAGCTGGCACCCTCAGCAATGGGGTTTCTTCATGCTAGAGCTGTCTTCATTTCTTCTGGGTAAGGGAGCATTACACACAGCAGATTGTAGTATCATTGTAAATAACCATTAAGAAAACAGGTTAATTTCCTAGGCATTCATTGGTAATAAATTCTAAAAAGATCCATCTCTGCAGAAGAATAACAACAAGATAATACAGTTTCCCTATATTAGATAGGTCCTTGTGTTTAAACACAGAGCATTGCCTCTCTGCTATCATTAAAATATTTCTTTATAATTATCCCTTTTCTGTAGCCAATGAAAAGTTGCAATGCTTATCTTCCCGAGACGAAACCCAGCGCAGGGTAACAGCACATAAGCTCATTGGAACAGTTTGCAAACAAGCAAGCAAGGAAAAGAAACAAAGGTGAACACACCACCTGGTTTCAAAAAATGAGGTGCCTTTGTTTAGTCAGCAAAATAAATCATTTCAGGCAATTGCAATCTGGAACTACAGACCCCTCTTCACCATAGGACCACAGAGCAAAGCAAATTGACAGCAGCTATTATAAAAACAAGAACAGAAAAAAGCTGGGGATGAAAAGATGTTTCAGACGTTGGAATTTTGCAGAAAATCTGAGCACACCTAAAGGCCATTTTGAACATATGGAGCTGAAACACCACAGCACACTAGCACTCACCAACCTGTAAATTACCTGCAGTGAGAAGAGATGCAGTGTGGAATGGGAAGTGTAGGTTTACCTGGCATGTATTTTTTATTCTCCTAATCAGAAACACAAAGAAAAAAAACATTATCAAGAGTCTCCTAAGAGACACATATTTCCGATAAAAACCCAGCAAATCACAGAAAGCAGATAAATCAGAGCTGTGACTGTGAGAGTGTGAATGCAATGCTGCAGCACAGGAATAGGCAGCATTTTGCTTTTCTATGGTAACAGACTCAGTGCATGGCACTTACCATTTTTATCATGGAGACTTGCAAAATTAATGTCAGAATTAAGGACAGTTTGTCCTGCTCATATTAATGCAAATGACAAACCAAGCTTCCAGAATAAGGTATCCATTCACAGTTCCTTAACAGGATGAAGTGGGAGGTAAGCAGAGACTGAGCATGATGATTCCAGTTTGCAGATCTCTGAACAGAGCAAGTGCTTTACTTAACACCTGCTGAGGGACCCAGCTCTTACGGTCCTGCTCCTTACCAAGCCCCTTAGTAGGGGGGGCAAGTGAGCATTCATCCCTATCCTAAAGAGTCTGAGGTAACAGCAAACATGGCATGGAAGGACTGCAAATTACTGGAAAAGACTTCAATAGCCAGCAAAAACCATAGCTCGGCTCAAAATCTGTGCAAGACTGTTGCACAGTGCTTACTGAAATGGAGTCTCACCCTGGGGTTTTACAACCAGCTTAAACAGAACTATCAGGTTACTGCTGACACATCTCCCCTTCCTCCCTGCAGTGCACTACCTGCTACCCTTGATCAGCAACTGTTCAGCCAGTTGTTACAGGAATGGGCAGCAGTGTGGGAGGGAGCACCTGTCCCCACTCTGGGGTGACACACAGCCAGACTGTCTTCAGCCAGCTATGAAACTGTGCTCTTCATTTCTGTTAGGCAATATGAAAAATCTCAATAATATTGAAATAAGCACATCATATATTTCTGGTGAGTGTTTAGTTCTACTGTAAAAAAATAAATGCTAATTGCTTTCCTTTTCCTTTTCATGGGCCGTAAAATTTTTGTGGCCCAAGTACAAATTTCCTGTGAAATTATGGTTCTGGGCTTACTGTTTCTTATATTTTCTTGACATCTCACTGTCTGTAAAATTCTCATACAATCAAAGGGAGCATTCCTGACACCAGTCAAAGCACCAAACCCCTACAGATGCACTGCCCCCACGTGTAGTGTGCACATACACACTGAGCCCAGGATTCTGCTCTTGGTTCTGATGCTCTGTGAAGTCTGGCTCAACTCTCAAATGCTTCAGCATGTTGAACACACAGTCTTGAGCATGTTTTCCTGAGAAATTAAGTGTTCTGATAGCATCTCCAGCCATGGAGAAGCTATTCCACCATTCAAATCCCTCAAACATTTCCATCAGTAGTAAAGCTAAATCTCAAATTTGTAATTGAAACTCTAAAGCACAATTGGGAAATAACAGGAATTCAGAAGCCACTACCAGAAATACAAAATATTTGGCTCCAGTTGGCTTCACCGGCAACTGAGTGGCCAACATACCTTAAAATCAGTACTCTGAAAACCATACACAGCTGGGGAGATATCAAAACTCTCGAAATCAAACGTAAATTCAGTGCTCTGCCTTTTCTTCTCATTACAGAAGTCATTTGTTATTTTTCATTATGATAAAGTGCAGTTCATTAAAAAGTAAAGGACAGCTAAACAATTGCCTGCACATAGTAGTTGTGTGATATGAGGACTCCTCTGGTGGCTGAGACATTGTCATGACCCACCCTTATGGGGGAAGCACCTAACATTTGTAAATGCTTGTGGTTGAAAGGAATGACAGAAGAGACAGAGGATCTGCAAACAATCAGAAAGTTTTAAGAAACTGCACACTTAGCATAGAAATTGGTATATTAGTCCCTCACCTAATATAGAAGCACACAGCAGTGGGGTTTGGATAAAGGGATAGGGTGAAGGAGAAGAGAGAAATTATAAAAGTAGAGATGCATTAAAGGAACGAAAGAAAGAAAGGCAAGAAAGAGAAAAGAGAGAAAAAGTAAGAGGGAAAGGGAGAGGGAAAAAGAGATCACCATTCTTGGTTCCAGCATCAATCTTGCGGATGGGATGTTGATCCCAGCTTCATTCCAGCTTCAATTTTGATCCAGCTGATAAGTGTCGATCCAGTCAACAAGGTATCCAGTGTCCAGGGAAGCAGCTGCCATGGGCTCTGTTGGGCTACCTTTTATGGACAGGATCCTCTACCCCCAAGATAAGTTTCTCACTCCCCAGGAACTATAACAAGGATGTTTGCCCCAGACAGGTGGTGCCCTATCTCTGCACGGCTCCAGCTTCAATTTTGATCCAGCTGATAAGTGTCGATCCAGTCAACAAGGTATCCAGTGTCCAGGGAAGCAGCTGCCATGGGCTCTGTTGGGCTACCTTTTATGGACAGGATCCTCTACCCCCAAGATAAGTTTCTCACTCCCCAGGAACTATAACAAGGATGTTTGCCCCAGACAGGTGGTGCCCTATCTCTGCACGGCTCCCTTAGCCAAAACTTTGCCATGGGCTCTGTTGGGCTACCTTTTATGGACAGGATCCTCTACCCCCAAGATAAGTTTCTCACTCCCCAGGAACTATAACAAGGATGTTTGCCCCAGACAGGTGGTGCCCTATCTCTGCACGGCTCCCTTTCTCCAGCCAAAACTTGCTCTTTCTCGTGGCATGTTAATATCAACAGTCTTTGGTTGGCTCCACAGCTGATTATCGATGTTTGAGATATACATATTAGCCCCTTATTAAAAAACAGGAACTCATTATTAGCCAGCCTTAGTTCGTGGAAACAGACAGTGTTTCTGCCCCACACCCAAGAAAGGCTTAGTCCAGGTGCAGTTTGCTAAGGCTGAGGCCTAATGAACATTTCTCAGCAACTTCTCTGGGCCTCTACAGATATCCATCCACAAACAGGGTGTGAGATCTCTCTAAAGTCTGCAGCTTTCAAGAGCAGAGCTGGTGGCCTGGAGAGCTGGCACTCAAATAGCGTAAGACTGGAGATTAAATCCAACTCCTGAAACTTGTCCATTTCCTTACTATTTTCACCCACTGCCCATTCATCCAATACATTTAAAACTGTAGTGGGGGATCCTGACAAGACCATAATCCACAAAAGGCAGGTATATTTTCACATATAAAACAGTCAATACCAGACTTGAACGGACAACTTGATTTGGCACAGGGGTATTTTCTGCTTTTCCTTCAATTTACAAAACTCAGGCTTCTGTTTGCTCTAGAGCTGTGCTGGCTGCACTCTTCTGTAAAATTGAGCATTTGGTTTGGAAAAGTGACATGAACAACAAAGAAAAACCACACATTTCCCTGATTCTTTACATTCTCTATTTCCAGAGCCTCTAAATCTGTGATTTTTCCCCTTTCATCAGTCTGCTCTGGACAGAGCAATCACTGAATTAATTTCATCCCTAAATCCCTTTACTTAGCTTCTACAGCAACAGTTCTGAAAGTAAAATGATCGGTTTTACTGCCTCTAGTTAAGGAACATCTGCATCTTGAGGGTGATCTCTGGCAAAACAAGCAGCCACATTCTTCCTAGATTTACATTTCTCATAACCTCAGTGGCAGAAAACTTTGCCTTTCTGCCACCTCATATTGACCACAGACACAGGATACAGCTACCCTGCTCCTTCATTTATGTCCATCTTTTCCCCGGAGGAGTTTCTATAGTTTGCTTCTTCATTGCTATAGGATATATTTCTTTAAAAATCTTTTAGCCTCTTTCACAAGCTATCAGAAGATCAAGAGGATGACCCATAAGCCCGAGCAATTCACAGAAAGCAAGGGTTTGCAGCAGCACAGTATATCCCTGAGAAGTAAGCTAGTTTGCCATATGTATGGCCTGAAGACTGTGCTTCAATCCAAAAAGCA
This sequence comes from Acanthisitta chloris, assembly GCF_000695815.1. NCBI lineage: Eukaryota > Metazoa > Chordata > Aves > Passeriformes > Acanthisittidae > Acanthisitta > Acanthisitta chloris. Next base: position 1,576 of record NW_008679549.1, on the reverse strand, counting down.
ATATACACTGCATGAGATTGGTTTTTCCCTTTCTTCCTTGGCAGTCTGGCAAACAGCACTGTCTCTCAGCAGTGCTCACCAGCCAGATCCTAACTGCTACCTGAAATTCGTTTGGCTCATTTCCCTCCACAGACCGAAACATAACAATTCAGCAACTGTGTTTACTCTTTTCTTGCTGCCTCGCTGATGTTTATCAAGCATTCTCTCCCAAGGGGGCATTGGAACATGCCCAGTTTGCTGTCCAGGAGTCAATAATACCTCCGATGGGAACTAATTTATGGAATGTATTTTATCTCTACAAAGCTCCTGTCGTGTTTCATTTTCACCAACGAAACAAGTTGGAAAAAAATTCTTGAATAGTGGAAAAAAAATGTGCCTTTCAGCTTTGGCACTGCAAACTTTTTACATCTTACAGTCAAAATAGAGACAGATTTATTGATTAAAGTCTGATCTCTATTGGTCACAAAACAGCTTCAGAAGCCATCAGGCACAACTCACTGTGGCTGTTTTCCAGGCTTTTCTTTCCCAATGATATCTTCCAGAGAAACATATGTTAACATCACAGAGCAGGTGCTCATTTCAAACTGGGAAGCCAATTTTAACTATCAGAATTGTATCCTTAAGTAAATATATATTTAAGTTTTATATACTTAAGACTTGTTAGAGGGCACCAGTATTGGAG
>NW_008679549.1:0-856 GCF_000695815.1 Acanthisitta chloris | reverse complement strand
GCCAAGATAATGTATTTCTAAATCAATAAACATTTGCACAATTCACATTAAGAAAATCTTGAAGGATATAGAAGCTAAGTGCAGGACAGCAGCAGCAATGATTGGTTGGAAATTTGCTCATAAAATCATAGAATCACAGAATAGTTTGGATTGGAAGGGATCTTAAGAAGGATCATCCAGGTTCAACCCTCTCCCATGGGCAGGGACACCTTGCACTAGACCAGGTTGCTCAGAGACTCATCCAACCTGGCCTGGAACACCTCCAGGGATGGGGCTAACACAGCTTTTCTGGACAACCTGTGCTGGTGCCTCACCACCCTCACAGGGAAGAATTTCTTCCTAAAGCTCCACCACTTGTCCAAGCCCTCACTTTCCTGTCCATTATTTCCCTGTGAGCATGATGATAAAACGCCCAGGCTTGGAGCTACAATGCTCCATCTGTAAAAAATACATAAAGTACATAGAGCTGAGATCACCAGCAAAAACGGAGCACCTTCACGGCAGGATCTCCTTTCCGTGCTGCCTTCAGCACAGCAATCCCGATTTGGTAATTCCTTAGGCGGGGAAAGCTGTGGGGGCTTTTTGAGCATCGTTTGTGCTCCGCAAACAGAGCCCGCAGCGAATGCAGAGCGCCAGGTCTGCCAGCCCCGCTGAGCCACACCAACTCTCCTTTCCCTTCCATTTCTGCCAGGGAAATTAAAAAAAAAACAGCCTGGCTCACAATTTCACAAACCCTTTGCGCATTCTGGAAACACCTTAGCTAAAGGAGAGGTATTCCCCGCACCCGTCTGCTCTCAGCAGTGCCCTGGGGCAGCACGTTCCTTCCCTCGGCCGGGGGCACCGGCGGGCGAGCTCC
>NW_008679548.1:0-7638 GCF_000695815.1 Acanthisitta chloris | reverse complement strand
CCACTGGCAGGATCTTGGAACATTTTGTAGTATCATCATCAAGAGTCTTTTGGTCAGTTACGTGCAAGTGTTTCCAAATCAGAATATCTTTTCTGTTTAATCAGCATGTACTCAGATACTACAAATCTGCCTAAAACTGCATTGTGCGATCACTGTGTGATCACAGGCAGCATAGCCCTCCTCTAGAAAATGACAGGCAGCAACTCAAGCACTCCCCATCACCCTCACTCCTCTCCCACAAATATGACTTAACGTTCCCTAGGGGAAAGCACAAGGAGAGAGAGAAAGACAGAAGAGAGCTAACACAGAGTATCACTAGTCCTTAGATCCCACGCTGGTCCTGCTACATGAATGTTCTTGAGCTGGGGCAAAGCATGAGGGTGTTAGATAAAGAGAGGAAAGAGAGAGAGCAGGGAAGAATAAGAGAGGGAGGCAACCCAATCTGCTCCATTTCTTAGGTAATCTTGTGCAGCCTCTTACGTAAACTAGATTTTTTGTGCTCTTCCATTCACATACGCACAGCCTCTTTGAGCCCTCCTCCAGAAAGGGAGTCGGGGTGGGGGGGACTAAGCAGGAGTCACCAGGTGAAGCAGGAATTTATCCCAGAACAGTGCTGCCCCACCTGCACGGGACCTTCTCTTCCAATCACATCTTACCTGTCATCATGGTCAGAATGTTTGAGACAGAATATGCTTATGTCTGGTCCTCCACAGTACCATGCAGCCACTTGCTCGCTAGCCCTGCTTCCCCTGGTGGGATGGTGAGAGCAGGAAAAAGGTAAAACTCGTGTTTTATATAAAATATAAAATAATACAATACTAATAATAAAAACAGTAATGAAAAGGAAAACAGAGAGTTAAATAAAACTCAAGAAACCCAAGGGACGCACAATACATTCACTCAGCAGTCACTGACCAATACCCAGCCTGTCCCTGAGCAGCAATCGGTGGCTCCTGGCCAACTCTCTCCAGTTTATACACTGAGAATGGCATTCCATGGTATGGAATGTTCTTTCAGCCAGTTCAGGTCAGCTATCCTGGAAATGCTCCTTCCCAGGTTCTTGTACACCTGCTCACTGACAGAGCAGGAGACACTGAAAAGTCCTTGATTTATAGCAAGCACTGCGTAGTAACAACTAAAACTGTTATCAACATTATTCTCATACTGAATCCAAAACACAGCACTGTACCACAGTCTCCACCTGTTGATCCTATTTCGTGTTTTGCACCTGCATACAGTTTTCCTCATGACTTTCGCTGAACATTCCTCTTCAGAGAAATACTGAGTTGGATCACATGCCACTAGCCTTCTTCCCAGTGCTAGGAGGCAGAAGTACCACCAGAGATCCTAGTCCATTTCCACATTTCTCCATCCCTGTTGCCAGGCAGAGCTCTAGGCACAGGCAGGAGGAGAAGGAGGGAAAAGTGCTGCCAGAAGGGCTCAGCATATTGAAGATCTCTATCATTTATTTCCTATGTTCCTTCCACCCTTGACATTTTCCCAGATGTTCATCCCTGTTCTCATTGAGACCTCAGATCTCTTAGGCAGATTTTGCCCCATTCAGAAGACGCCGCGTGGATGTTCTTCAGAGTAGAAACACCTGAGGGCGCAATGTAGCGGATGTCAGTGGCCTGAACCTTGTGAGCCTGTGAGCAGAGCAGCAGAGAGGTGTCACTGGTAGAGCATGTGAATGAAATTGCACTGTACAGCTGCTTTCAAGACCCCAGTGGTCTCACTGTCTGTATCCCAGCAGCACCCTCCACACTCCAGTGGAGGACAGGCTCAGTCCTGCCAGGAAAGGAAATCACCTTGGAGAGGCTGATTCATGGAGCAGAGAGGGCAATGACACAGATGGTCTCAGTCTCTGAGCAATCCTTGAGTTTGCCAAATGAAGTGTGCCTCTGAAGCAGAACTGCCAGAAGTCCTTGTCCCAGAGGCAGTACAAGGCTGAGACACTCAGAGCTTTCCAGCAAGATCTCGGGTCCCAGGGAGAAACTTAGGAGGAACTTAGGCTATTGCCTGTCACCAAAAAACAGTGGAGAGAGAAGCCACCCTGACCCAGATCCTCAGCACCTCGTCTCCCTCATGCCTCTCCCGTTGGGCCACACTTGATCCTTCATTTCTCCCCGTGCCAGCACATTGACTGTCCCTGGGCTCTTCACAGGCATTTACCTTCTTCTCCTACCCCTCTCACTGCAAAGTCCTTGAGAGCCCTCAGAAGTCAGAATGCTTGGGCTGCTGTCTTTCCTAGTCCTTCCTCTCACTGACGTGATTTGCTGCACCCACAGTACTACTTAGAAAAAAGAGCCATCACACAGCCTGGGTAGGAAGTGGAATGGTGGGGCAGGAACTGAACTAGCCATGTCTGGGGAAGAGAGGGGAAACTCATAGCAAAGTTCAAGGGACTTATGTGTGTCCTTTACGCCTCATTCCTCTAGCTCTCTAGGACTCCAGAAGAAGGAGAGCTCTCAGCATTCCTCTGCACTGCACACACTCAGACTCCCATGCAGCCTCAACATAGTCCTGTTCATACAACTCCTTTCTTCCCTTCCCATCCACCCACACCTCCCCCCTACCCCCGCAACTCCCACCCACCCACCTGCCACATCTCTGCAGGGTTTATGTTTTACTGCAATTGCGTGCGTCATTCCCCGGTGTTCCCAGCCAACCAATCCTTTCTCACATTTCTTGTCCTGCCCCACCCCAGTGTGTCTCACCCTCACTCAGTGCTTCCCCTTCACATACCTCTGGACAGCTACAAAAGTCAGGGTGCTGAAAGGATAGGAACTTCTTCCTCATGGTTCCCTGCTGTTTCATTGTGGCCATGATGGCCCTTGTGGGTAAGTAAACTCAACTCACCCCGACCACCTACATTGATCCAACTACTGCTGCCCCAGCTGTGAACCTAGGTGCTGGCAGTGCTTCATTCCATGAAGCTTCCTGTGTTGAGGATAAACAATGAATGGGCAGGAATCCCAGAATCTCCTGCAATGGCTGTCTATTTTTAATTCTGTGCAGAGCCCCCCGATGGTCCCATTTTGGACACAAACTGCCCAGGAATGCATCTTGCCTGTTGGAGAGGGATTGGAAACTCACCTGCTGATTTGAAGAGCTCTCCCATCCCTTCTGCTGCTCCCTAGCCTGCTCTGTTCCATCTCACCCTTATCTCTACCAACTCACAGTGCATTAGTTCACATTTTTCCATTTTTTCCTTCTCCTCAATGCTCCTCCTTTTCCTTTCCAGCATTAGCTCTGGAGCAGTCCCCAGACATGGTGATACAAGAAGGCCAGTTGGTGAATCTGCAATGTTCCCAGAAGAAATCCTCCAGCACGGCTATGTACTGGTTTATGCTGCCTTCAGGGAAGGACTCCAGGCTGACCCTAGTGGCTTCTGTAATAGTACGGGGTAAAGCAACTGTTGAGAATGATCTCAAGAGTCATTTTGAGAGCAGTGAGATACAAGGAGACAGCGTTACGCTCTCAATAAAGCATGCCTTTCTCAATCACTCTGGCACGTATTACTGTGCTGAGAGTGAAACACAGTGGTTAGGCTGCTGAGAGAGCTAAGCGCAAACCTCTCCCTGCACAAACAGGACCTGCTTTCTTCATTAGTGCCACACAAGGCAGGACAATCCCTCCCCACACAGTACTTCCTCTGCTTCCTAGCCTTTCCCTCCTCCTCTTCTCAAATTCTGAGTTGATTTGTTCTGCTTTCTGTCCTTGTCACCCCATTCCTCCTTGCCCCCCTCTTTGTTTAACTTCTTCTTACATTGCATTCACTTCTGTCAACCCTTCTTCCCCTCTCTGCCTCCCTTTCTCTCCCCATCTTCTTTCTCTTTTCAATCTTCACTCCACAGACTTCCTCTTATTTAACTCCAGTCAACCCTACTCATGATTCTTACTGTCAAGCAGAAAGAATGCTCATGTGAGAAGTTCTTGGTTCACCTTTAGATAAAGGCAAGGCCAGGCAGGTGTCAAAGTAGCCAGTACCAAGTGTCAACTGACCACACATTTCTCTGTTACAATGACTTGTTGTTATGTGGCCAAGGAATACATGCCACACAGCACAAGCCTGTGCCTGCTCAGGTTAATATGTAGATCACTAACTCACCCATGTACAGCAGTCTCCGAGTCAGGATCACTGCCTTCCACCCCTTGATCCACATACAGTTTACCTTTCCCAAAGATACTATAAAAATTACAGATTACGTTAGTAAGATGTGCTGCTTACAGAAATTTTACAACAGATTAGAGTGTTCTATTCATTAACGATTTGGATGAAGGGGTAGAGTCTCCTCAGCAAGTTTGCTGATGACACAAAGCTGGGAGGAGTGGCTGATAACCCAGAGTGCTGTGAAGCCCTTCAGAAGAACCTTGACAGGTTGGAGAAATGACAAAGAAGAACTGTCTGAAATTCAACAAAGGCAAATTCAGGGTCCTGCACTTGGAGAGGAACAACTTCATGCACCAGTACAGGCTGGAAAGCAGCTCTACAGAAAAGGACCAGGGGGTCCTGATTTAGCAGTCCATGGCCCAGCTGCACCCTTGTGGCAAGAAGGCCAATAGTATCCTAGAGTGCATTAGGAAAAGCATTGCCAGTGGGTCAAGGCAGGTGATCATGCCCTCTACTCAGCACTAGTGAGGTGCATCTGGAGTTCTGTGTCCAGTTCTGGGCTCTATAGTACAAGAGAGACATGGAGCTCCTGGAGAGGGTTCAGTGGAGGGCTACAAAGGCCTGTTTAGCCTTGAGAAGACTGAGAGGGGTCCCATCCATGTATATAAGTACTTGAAGGGAGGTTGTCAAGAGGATGGACCCAGGCTGTCCTCAGTGGTGCTGAGCAATAGGACGACAGGCAAGGGACAGAAACTGATGCACAGGAAGTTCCACCTGAACATGAGCAAGAACTTCTTTATTGTTCAGGTGACCAAGCACTGGAACAGGTTACCCAGAGAGGTTGTGGAGTGCGCCTCACTGTAAATACTCAAGAATCATCCTGTGCAATGTGCTCTTAGGAAGACCCTGCTTGAGCAGGGAGGTTGGACAGATGACTCACTGTGGTTCCTTCCAATCTTACCTATCCTGTGAATCTGTTATTCTCTCTGTCATGTGTAACATACATCAGTGTGTAGCAAAGGTTTCCATACTGCATATTCCCGTGCTAACATACAGGCTTCTCAAGACCTAAACACAAGGCCCAGCAGAGCAGGCAGGCCTGTTTGACGTCACTAACTCCTCAAATATCTTGTGTTCTGCAAGGCTCCCTATGCACTGCCCTGTCACCTGCACACCTCAGGAAACCCCATGGGAAATGGAGACCCTTTCCACGTACACATCAAGCACAGCCTCCTCTCAAGTGCTGGTGTTGTGAGGGTGTGGGTTTTCTTCCTGTTGCCTGCACAATGTAGTCCACTCTGTTTGTTCTTTTTTTTCCCCTTTTCTTTAGAGTAATCTGTGGCCTTTCCTGAATCAGCTTGTGGAAATGAATGCAGTGGGACACACTTAGATCTGCAACAGAGAGCTTGGGAGCTAGAGGTGTTACTGCTCCCTTCTGCTGAAAGGACACAGGGGAACATCTTCACTGCAAAGCCCATGACAGCCTTGAGTAGCCAGATCACTTGCTGTCTTGTATGGGCCAGCCTCATGCTGCTGTGCATTGCTGGGCTCACTGCACAGTACAGATGTGCAGAGTACTTCGTACACTGAGTTTTTGTACACAAGTTATGAAACTCTTTTCCTGCCTACAGTGATTTCCCACTGCCTTGGGCTGGTGAACAAGTCTGTGAGTAAAGAAGACATTATATTCTCCAACTTCATTCATTCTTGTTCTGTTGCTCCATTGCAAAGTACTGCAACAAGGAGAGTATCAGTGATGAGTTCTTCTCTGGCGTGGAGAAGGTAAGTCTGTACAAGCACATCCCATGGTGCATACCCTTATCTTCAGAAATCTCTCCAAGATGCAGTCTCTCAAGAGGCAGTCCCAGTGCAGAGACAAAACAGTCTTTTCCTCCTTAACATCCCCCTTTGGAGTAAGAAAAGAACAGACACAGAACTACTCTCTGTCACAACAACAGACACCAGGATGACAGGTGAGCAGCTTTTTCCATACCTGGGCAACATGTCAGGCAGGACTGGGATAAGCAGAGAAGATTGCATATTGCAGCTTGCAGGACTGGGAGTCTGAGAAGATTGCATATTGCAGCTTGCAGGATTGGGAGTCTGTGAATGTGAGGGTGTCTAGAGGAGGCAAGCTGAGGGGTGCAGACACAAATGTGTTCCTGAGATCTCTTTCTCTTCCTTTCATGTAGTGCCTTTATGTGCATCCTTGTACCATACACACACTCAGGCTGCCATACACCCCCATCATGCTCCTGCGACAACATGTAACAACAAGTAGGTACTTGTGCACACATACGCACGCACAGCAGGAAGTCAGTGGAGCAGTGTACATGCACCTCATGACTGTATGCAGGTGTCATTCCCCACTGTTCCCAGACAGCCAACTGCCTTTTCACATTTCAGACTCCTTCTCACTCCCCTGCCCACCCACAAAGAGACGTATCTCTTCCTCTCAGCCTTTCCTTTTTACACATCTCGGTGTCTGTGCCATCACCAACCAGGGGCAGGTTGCTGTAAGGAGGTGGCCTTTCTCTATGGTTCTTCACTGGTTCCTTCTGGCCATCCTGGCCCCTGTGGGTAAGTAAGCTTCCCTTCCTCTTGAGTAGCTGCACTGGAGCTCCTGCTGCTACCTCATCTGTGTGTCCAGTTGCTGACAGTGTCTCTTTCCCAAGACTTACAGGGGGAAGATGGGCAGTGAACAACCTCAACCTCTTAAATCAGAAAACTGCAGATCTACAAATTTGGTTTTCTATTTTAATACTTCAATTGAGAGTACTGAAGCAATTATTTTACAAAAGAGATTTGCCATTGTATTTGAATCAAGTTTGTTTGGGGGTTTATTCTTCTATGTCTTTTTCAGAGAAATAGGACACTGTCTCATAGCAGTCTGACACCCTGATGCCACTGCATCCCATGTTATACTTCAAGCATGTATTTTTGTGCTCTCTTCAATGCATTTCACTTCTCACATTTCTCCCCTTCTTTTTTCAGGCTGGGCCCTTCAACAGTCGCCAGATACAGTCATACAAGTGGGAGAGACTGTGACTCTGTGGTGTTCTGGAAAGGGAAGTACAGCTATGACCATGTACTGGTACAAGCTGCCTGTGGAGAAGGATGCCTCTCTGCAGCTGGTTGTATACTCAATAGAAGGTAGAAAAGCAGACATCGAGAAGAAATTTGAAAATCACTTCCAGAGTGATGGGACTAAGGACAACAGTTTATCTGTGAGGATAGATCATGCCCTACGCAATGACTCAGGCACATATTTCTGTGCTGAGCAAGATACACAGTGACTCACAAGCTGGAGCAGCATAGCACAAACCCTTCCATGCAAATAGGGATCTGACCCCAGAAAACACACAGCCCTGTATGTGACAGTACCCCATTTTCTTCACTTACCCTCCTGCTCTTAAGGAAAGAAGTGGTATTGTTGCTCTATCTTAGACCATTGCATGGTCTCTAAATTCTTGCCAAGATGTCTGAATATGGGTCTGCAAAATGTTCCAAGATCCTGCCAGTGG
>NW_008679547.1:53214-58185 GCF_000695815.1 Acanthisitta chloris | reverse complement strand
CAACTTCTCTGGGCAACCTGTGCCAGTTTTCCACCACCCTCACAGGAAAGAATTTCATCCTTATGTCCAATCTCAACCTGCCCTCTCTCAGTTTAAAGCCATTCCCCCTTATCCTATCCCTACATGTCCTTGTAAAAAGCCCCAAGCATGCAGCTTCAAAACTGGCTTTCTAGAAGAAAAGAGTGAAGATGGGTGAAGCTAAAATGCATGTTTTAACCTGTCCTCAAAACAGTCTTTGATAAAACAATTACTGTTTTTAAGGGAAATTTTCTAGAGGACACTAAAGCTGCTGCACATTGTTGCTGTGCTGGAAAGGCAGGGGTAACACCTGAATGGTAAAGAGGATCAACTACAGACAAACTGTGGTGAGTAATACTGAAGACAAAAATCCATCAAATCTGAGTATCAAAGGTTATAAAGTTAGTTCTTTGGAGATCTGTCTTGAGACCAGACTTATTAAATATTTAATAGAGGTCTGGATGTCATAATTAAAGCTTTACTGTCTTAATTTGGTAGTGATGAAGAGTTGGGAGGCTTTGGCAATATGAAACAGGGTTACCATAAAAAATTGGGTGATCCTGAGAATGAGTATGAAAATAAGTACAATAATAATTTAAAGAATGAGGCCTTAGAGTTATAACCTTGTAAGCAAACAATTTACAGAAGAAATTCTTACGTTGAAAGCAACACAAAAACCAAAGTGGGTGTTAGGTAGTTACAAGATATGCGATTGTGGAAAAAGTAAGTGCTGACCTACAATGATTGAGGAAAAGGAGTTACTGTTATCCATGAACACTACTGGAACACTCTGTGTAATGTTAATCATTCTCAGGTAGAAAGGTGAAGTGGAACAGATGTGGGAAGATGTGCCTAGGACAGGTAGGAATATTAAGAGTCTGTTGGAAGAAGTATTTGGCTTTTTCAATTTTGCAGAATAAAGGCCTTTTTTGCTTTCTATGGAACCCTCCAGGTAAACACTGAAGGGAATAAATTGAGCTCAAGAATTATGTTGATACATGAATAATTTAGCACAGATTTTAAGATTAATAATACAGGAACATTTCTAACCATCTGAGAGCACTGATGTTTAGGAGCAGTGTTCCAAAAGGTCAAGGAGGAGCAAAAGCCCAAGACTTTGTAGATGCAATGTGACTGGTTTGCAAAAGTAATGCCTTTGTTTGCTGCAGTAGAGGGCTAAGCTTGGTATGAAGACTGTAGATCAGTTTCCCTTTTTTTGTTTTTGTGAAATAGATTTGTAGCAAGAACTTGTTAAATGTGTTTTTTAGAAGAAAATTATTTATAGTAATGTTTGCAGTCTGAATAATAGGATTGGTGACAATCAGGAAGTGACCCTGGCTAGTTGCTGTCTTTTTGAGTTGAAGAGAAGGTGTGAGAAGCAAGCTGAGATGACTTGCAGGCTGAAGTGTAGTATGTGTGTCTGCTGTCTTCTTACCTGAGCAATATGAGTTTGCTTCTGCAAGAGAGGACTATAGAAAATCAGTTCTGATCTCTAATCAGTAACAGGTTTCCTCTCAGCAAGTTTTGGTATCCTTTAGTTAGACATCTGTCATCAGCAAGAGTGAAGGATTTGAAGTGGTGCCTTCAGTTGGCTGTATTATCCCACCTCATATTCTTGTGCACTCAGTTTCTGACCACACGTGGCCTCAAAGTCCTCATCTGCAGCTCAGGACCCAAGATACCTGGTCATGCAAGGAGTGAACTAGTAATGGCTCTTCTAGGGTTTTGGGCATGCTGGAATTTTGAGGGCTGCTACTATTTTCTTCTGACCACTCTGTCAGTTGATTGCCTCACACACAATCTCAGCTGTGGATGTTCCACTTCCAGATAGGTCAGCACATAACATATTTTAGAGGGCGTTGGTTTATACACGTTACGTGAAATATCTGATTCCTGATGCATTCAGATTTCTGCACAGACTGTCCATAAAATGCTATTAGAGCAGGTGACAGGTCTGTCTTGAGTGCATGGGCTTGTTCCACCAAATTTCAGATGTCAGTGTTTACTGTGGTTCTGCTGTTATGTAAGTCAAGAGCACAAATACTGAAATGATTGGTTTCGTTGTGGTTTTCTTTCCTATTTAAAGACAATACTTACGTGTGGAGAAAAGTTTTATCTTGCTCAGGACCTCACTGAAGCCGTATCTGTTACTTACAGAGCTTAGATCCTGGCTTTTGTTCATGTATCAACACCACTTTTCCAAGTGTCATTTTTCTTTTACTCTATCGATAAAGTTTCAGTTGGTTAAGTGCAACAGAGCTGCTTAAACACCAGTTTTGTCACATGGCAAATTTCTAACATCCAAGTAGTGCAGCTTCATCAGCTGGATTTTATAACATAAAGGTATAAATCCTGTAATGTTCCTTGATGGGGTTATATTCTTCAGTGTGCTCAAGACCTCTCATAGTATCAGACCAGCAGCAATGGATAGTGACAGAAAAAGGGCAGCAGCACATTTCAGGGAAGGCTTCTGGTGTGTGAATTTCCCATGGATGGTGTAGAATGCTCATCTGTCTTCTTCACCTTGATGTTTTTTTGTCCAGGGAGGCGTGTGCCTGTCCGTGCTCTGTGTTAGTACCTTATGGACTTGTTCTGCCTGAGTCTAGGTACATCTGCAGAGGTTTGCTACATCTAAGGCTGCTTTTACTCAAGTTTATTGGGTAAGGTTGTAGATACAGATGATGTGATTTATACAATCTACTTGGATTCTCAGTAAGCATTAAAAAGAAGTGCCCTACTAGAGGCTCTTGAGGAGACTGAATACTTACAGCTTCAAAGAAATTTCTTACATGCAGAAATAGTTGGGTTGAAAAATTATGAAGAAAGCAAAAAGAAACTGCCAAAAAAAGGAAGGCTGCAGAAAGGTGGCACATGAGCTTCAGTGTACACAAAGTAAGATAATGTCTTTGGATAGAATAATCTAAACCATGCTCATATGGTGCTGAATGCACAACTGGCAGCCACCACTCAAGAAAAGCTCTTGGAGTCACCATTGAATGTTCCCTGGAAACCTAAGCTCAGTGTGCTACAGCAGCCAGAGAGCCAGGTAAATGGTGACTGTCCTCAGAAACATAGTGAGAAGAAGACAGAGGGCACCATTTTGCAGCTCCAGCTTGGTGCACCCACATCTGGGATAGTGTGTGTGGTTCTGGTCTCTGCATCTGAAGAAGGATTCAGTGGGTGAGAGAATGGCAGCCAAAAGGAACCAGGGGATCAGCTTCCTTAACAAGAAAGACTGGAAAGTCAGAATTGTTCACAAAAGAGATGGCTGGGGCATGACCAAGACTTGTGCAATGAAGGCAGTGGATAAGGTGACAGTTATTCCTCTAGTCTTGTGGCACTGGAGTGGGGGTTGCTTGCTGGGGCTGGTGGGAGGGTGGTTTCAGATCGATATAGGGAAGGACTTCAGTGAGGATGACAAAGGGAGTTGTGGAGGCAGAGGGTGTGGGCGTGTTCATGAAGGGATTAGGAAGTGGACAAGAAGTGTGGCCTGCTAAAAGGACTGGTCAGGGAGGTCCCTGATGTACTCTAGTGGCTGCTGGGGTGTGTTTGGGGAGTGGACTGCAGAAAGCAGCCAGGCTCATCTGCTTTCCCAGAGAAGGGTCTCTGATGGCCTCTGTTGAAGGCACTGAGGAATGCCAAATACATAGAGACCCCATCCATTTTTAATAGCAAAAGGAGTATTATATAGGCTTGCCCTATTCTGTGTTTTTTCTTGGCTTTTGTTTTTGGCCACCATTAGAAAATGATACTAGGCTTAAATAGACCTTTGCTGTGATCTGCTGTGGCAACTTTTCTGTTAGCTTCTTCACTAGAGTAATAATTGACATGGACTTTGGTGCAGTTTCTCTTCATCTTTCTCAACTAGAACTTGTCAAACATTTTTAAAGTAACATGGGTGTTGCTGTTCATTGACTAGACACAGGTTTCATATTGAATATTGAGTCTTTTACAGATAAGTTACTGGCACTTACTAAATTACCTAAAGGTGGAAATTTTCCCTGTACAAGTGATGTCTCTTGTTTCTAGGCTTAGCAGGATCCATTGATGCAACTGGTAAACATCAGTTGAGCTACTTCACTCTCTGGTTCCATAATTACAGTTTCAAATCCATTTCATATATTTTCAATTATCTTCCATTACATTTTTAGTCAATTCCACCCTCTGTGCAGATCAGAAGCTTGAGGGTGGCCTCCCTGATTCTCCTCAGACGTGTTGTTCTGGGAACTCAGACTCTGCTGATTTACTCCCTTCAGTCCCTTAAGACACGGTGTTTTCAGACACTAGTAATACAGGTTTGCCTAAATGTGAAATCTTTTGAGCTTAAGCTTGACGAAGTAAATATTTATGCAAAAATAGCATATGTATATATTAATTAGAAATACAACCTTAATAGTATTACCATTTCATCTTACTATATCATATAACATGATCCAACATGATACAATCAAGTTTTTTAAGTCATGATGTCTTGATAGGGATTTGGAATATTTGAAGGAGTAAATATATCAGTTAACTATTTGGCTTTGATAAACTGATTTAATGATTTACTGTGTGAACTTGAAAATTCTGAGCAGAAATATCTGTATCCAGGAGTTGTAGTAAGAGTCACCTGACAGCATTAGTTGTCTTATCATTGGTATTATTTGTTGATACAAAATAATGAATTCTAATGAACAGTGCAGAGCAATGTATTATTTTAAGGGTATATTCAAACATACAGGTATATATAAACGACTTACAAATCTAGGAGCCATCTGCTGTCTGAAATGATCTGCTTCTGTTCACTAGCCTCTAAACTGGGTTTGATGTTGCATACTAAGGCTGTGTCAGCCTTAGTGTGTGTGACTAAGAGCATATAAGCTATTAAATGCATTATAAGAAAAAAGGTAAGAAAATATGAACTGTATAATTATAAATTACAGGTTCTTATTTTGCTTTATTTCTCTTATT
>NW_008679547.1:22542-53192 GCF_000695815.1 Acanthisitta chloris | reverse complement strand
AAAAAGTTTTTCCTATTGTAGTAAATTTGTCACCTCGGACTTATTGTTTGTCTAGGTAAGGACTGGGCTTTGGAGGGGTGTTTCTGTTTTAGTTTTGGTTTGGTCTTTTTAAGAAACAGACATCAATGCATAGTTTTTTAAAGGCATTGTCTTCAGAACTCCAGCTGCATACCAGAGTCCTCCTTTCACTAGCACAGGACTGGAGCTTAAATGAGATTCCTGCTTATACTATGAGGGAATAGCAGTTTACATTTCAGAATCCTTGTTAATTAAGTTTTATAAAATCTCATTTTCAGACCACTCATCATTTCCTTCTTGGGAAAACAAAAAAACCCAACAAAATATAGAAAAAAGTGGTCTGTTTGACACCAGGGTCACACCAGTACCTAAAGGAGCTACAAGAAGGCTGGAGAGGGTCTCTATGCAAGGTCATGTAGGGATAGAACAAGGGGGAATGGCTTTAAACTGAGAGAGGGCAGGTTGAGATTGGACATAAAGATGAAATTCTTTCCTATGAGGGTGGTGGAGAACTGGAATAAGTTGTCCAGGGATGTTGTGTCTGCCCCATCCCTAGCAGTGTTCAAGGTCAGGCTGGATGGGGCACTGAACAACTTGGTCTGGTGGAAGGTGTCCCTGCCCATGGCAGGGGTGTGGACCAGATGACCTTTAAGGTCCCTTCCAACTCAAACCATGCTACAGGGTTTATGAGTCACTCCAGTCGGACAGGAATTTGTCAGTCCACGTGGTGGCAGTGTCCATCCAGAGACGAGGAAGGATCCCTTGTTGCTCAGGTACTGTTGCCTTCTTTTCCAGAAAACTGCTTTGAGTCTGCAGCAACTTTAAACACAAACACTTAACTGGGAGTGGAATGAATTCTCTCTAGTCTGTTATAAACTGATCCAGTTGTGGAGAATTAAAGTTACAGGTAATGTGAAGAGATCTATAAATTGCCTTTTTGTCCTAAGTAGTTCTTGTACAGAAGATGAAAAATGAGCAATGTTCAAAAGTATTTACCTGTATATTTGATAGAAATTAAGTACACTAAAACATGTAATGCAACTGAATTACTGGTTAAGTATAGTAAGTATAAAATGTTTGTGACTGTGCTTGTTGTTAAAGGTGTTTTAAAAGAATTAATTATCTCTTTCTTATTGTTCCCTTATTTTGTGTACAAAAATACACAAAGCTTGTGCTATTTTATCAGGGGAAGCAACCCTGGATTGGCATTTGAAGCCTTGTATATTTTTTATCTTGTAACATTGACATACTGTACACTGATGAGCAAAGCTCCCTGTTTCCCAATGCCATCACCTGCTGATCCATAAAAGAGCAGCAATAGTTGTTAAAACATTTTCATGAAGCACTTTGTATATGCTGTGCACCAAAGTTCCTACTTGGCAGGATAGTCCTGACCTGAAGGGAATGTACCTATATGTCTCCTGGCTACATAAAGGAGTGGGAATGGTTGAAAACAAATGGCATAAATCATGCTCCTGTATTACCACATACCCATGTGTCTGACTAGAGACATGAAAGGAGATGTAGGGTTTGTAATCCCACTGTGATGCCTCGAATCCAGGAACCGTTGAAAAAATAGCTAAAGTTAGAAAGGAAAAGTGCTGCAAAATACATCTGTGTGTAAAACAGACATCATGCTCTGCTGAGTCTGAGGTGCTGCTTTTAGCAGCAGATCCTTATTAGTGGAGCCATAAAACTCTGTTCCAGTTGGACTGAATAGATAAAGGTTTCTAATAGAATATACAGAGCTCTCAGTGAAACTTGATGTAGATAATGAGGTTCTTTCCTAAATGGAAATGAGTTGATCACATAATCTTTTACTAAATATAACATTTATTCAGTTAAATGACTTCTTAGTAACTTACACATAAATGCATGTGTGCATGAAAACTTACCAAGGGATTTCTCCCTCAGCAGTTTAAGCAAAGTACTGGGATGTTTTTCATTCATTTAAATCCTGAAGAGGAAGAGCTCTGCCAGGTACTGCCACTGATGTGCTCTCAAAGTGCGTTACAGAAAGAGGAAGCTGTTTGCCACAAGGGAGTTGACACATACTGTGTGTTCTGCTGTCATGGAGTGGGGGATGCTACTTTTTCGGTTTTGTTTCAGTTTCCATTTCTTGGCGGTGGCAGTTTCTCTAGGGGTAGTCTTACTGATTCTTATATTTTAGATGTCAAAGTGTGCATTAATATTGAGGAGGCTCATGGATTGAGCAATCTGGTATTGTTGTGTTGTTCTGGTGTGTTGTTTTAAGTTAGGGACAATTCAGTTTTTCTGAATGCTCTGGGAAATACTATAGTTTTGCGGTGCTGATATATGCTATGTAGTAGTGACTGGGTGATTAATCACAACTTGGCAGGTTCAGTAATATTTTTGTAGTGGAGGGACAGGTCCCATTAGTGACTCTGTCTCAGAGTCAAGCTGTTCTGTCCTGTTTCTGGAGCTATTTGGTAGCTGTTGAACTTAATGAGAAGGCAGAGACAACAACATGTGTTTACTGTAAAATAAAACTGCCCATGGTTGGTACAAATTTAGGACTAGTCTAAGAAGTGACAGAACTTGCATTTAGCTCTGTGGTTGGAATTGCACAAGATCACTGATGGCTTCTGCCGGCGTAAACGTGTTCTACAACAGATCAGTGTGTGACACTGAGTTACCATGGTACACGGGACAGTGAGAGACAACTGGCTCCTAGAAAATAAAAGTCCATTATTCTTACAGAATCAGTATAGTCATTCCTTTTGAAAACAAACCAGTTTGGTTAAATTTCTCATCCTGTATTAGCCCACATATGTCATTGAAGAACTGGCTTATGGCATAATTTCTAAAATTAATAATAAAAGTGTAATAAGAGTGTACTTCTCTGTCGAGGCTATATAAGTTGTATAAATCTAGGGAAAATGTATTCTTATATCACATGTTTCTAATGAGAATCCTTCTAGCTTGGAAGGATGTCTTCATGTTTCCCTTTGTTTCACAAAACTAAACCTCTGTCGAAGTACCAAGTTATTAACAGCAGAACTTTTTTTTAAACAGAAGTATTATTTAATGTACATCTTCAGTAGACAGTGGTGCATTTTTAGAAGCAGTCATTTACTTCAGTCTTTACAAATGGGATTTATTCAATGCATAGTAGTAGTCATTCTCATGGATGTTCAGAACACTCATTTCACAATATTTTTGTGTCTTGTTACTAATGCAAGTTTGTTTGTCCTAATTTGTGCCTCTGAAATCAGGCCTACCACGGTATATCAGCTCCTAGACAGGTTCAGAGTTGCTTTGGAATTTTGTTTCTGAATCCTCTGCATTAGATATTCATTGCAGCAATAATCCTTTTGATACATAGTCTGGACAGCTTTACATTTTATAAACAAATGTAACCAGCATTTGTTTATTAAAAAAACCTAATTGAGTTGACTATTGCAAATTTTTTATGGGTTTTATTTGACAGGAAAATTTGCTAAATTGGGTTAATTTGAGGCAAGAACATCTCATTTGGGGACTGACATTTTAAAGATGGTGCATAGTTCAACTTTGTATGCAGCTTGTATCTGGCATAGGTTAGGTAGCCATATGTGAAATAGAATTGTGTTTGTAGAAAAAGTCTTTTTAATCACAAAGATAAATCAAACCAGATGGTCCATATCTTTTTTTTTCTTTTGTGAATGCATTGGCTTAGTCCACAACCTTTTAAGTGTTGGGAAGAAGGATTTGCTGGTTTTATGTCTTTCTTACTGTGAAATAATAAGGTTTCACTTTAGTCTTCTACACATCAGTGATCAATTCGAGAAGATTCAAGTGATAATAAATTCTGAGTCAGAATTATTTCCAGTTACACTTTCTGTTAACTGCTAATCTCTGTTCTTCCTTTCCTGAGAAGACAAGGAGGTAACTTTTTTCCTTGGCATTATTAGCTAATGTTTCATCACAGTTGGGGAGTTCTGTAAGGCTTTACCAGACATACACATCTGGTATGAAAATATAAACATTAGCTTACATTCAACAGAGCATGCCATGCCATTTCTCAAACAGTCTGAGTCTCTTCCAGTACAATATTCTCATGTTGATTTATGTTAGGTCTTGTTTTATTAAACAGGTTTAAACACTCCAGTATTATTTCACAAGCGAATCATGATCTTTTTGTCAAGTACAAGTAGGGGTTTGTGCTGTTGATATGCTGTTACTATGGCTGATAATTGAAGGTTTGAAAATTATTTATGATCTTGCTTTAGGAAAGATTTAGTGCAAAATCTAAAGGTCACCAGCACATTGTACAGAAACTGGGACCACTGTTTTTCTCAGCAAAGATTGGACTCGCTGAGTCGAAGAAGAATTCTCATATCATTTGAGATTGGGGCAGGAAATGGGCAAGAAAATTGAAATTGCTGTCAGCTGTGAATCCTAGCTTTGCAGCACCCAGGGGGTTGTATCATATTCATTGGAAATGTCACTAATTACATTGTCTTTTCTTGTTGAAGAGGGTTATAAGAAAGCTGTTAGTGCCCTAAATGACACCAGTGTTGCACAGAAAGTTTTACAGTGTGTGAGTGAAATGGCCTTTTGCTCTTGGAGATGGTGGTGGAAGAGGGTTCTTGAGCCAGTGACACACCATCATGTGCTTAAAAACATACTTGCAGCCTGGGGGAAGGTACTCTGCTTAATACCATTCCTTATACAGATACCAGGATGTAGAATTTATTCCTATCTCTTTCTCTTCAGTGTCCACAGAAAGTTTTACAGTGTGTGAGTGAAATGGCCTTTTGCTCTTGGAGATGGTGGTGGAAGAGGGTTCTTGAGCCAGTGACACACCATCATGTGCTTAAAAACATACTTGCAGCCTGGGGGAAGGTACTCTGCTTAATACCATTCCTTATACAGATACCAGGATGTAGAATTTATTCCTATCTCTTTCTCTTCAGTGTCCAAAAAAAATAGTTTATTCCTGCACTGGAAAACTAGACGGTGTTGATACATGTAGCAGAATTTGTCCAGCTAGGAAATAGAACCTGGTGAAGTTCAAATATGATTTATTAACCTCAACAGCCCTAAATGCTACAGCTGTTGTTCAGACCAGTGTGCAAACATTTTGAAATTACTTCTGTAGCTACTTTGATCTTGAATGTGATCTATAACATAGGGGAAGAGCTATAAAATATAGACATTATGAACTCTCAGAAAAGGAGAGGTTTTAAATTGAATTCTCTGGCTGCTGGCCATGTTTCCATTCTCCTGGCTGAATGAGTGCACTGGTGTGGAAGGATACCTTATATAGATGAGAAAATTTAAATCTGTGTATAGCCGTTTTAGTAAGAGGTTCAGAGAGTTAATCTGCTACACCATGAGCCCAAAATAGAAACCCTGGGCAAGTCAAAAATACTGTTTCAAGTGAAGTTTCGGTTTGGTTTCTGTTCAAAGCTTATCTAGTAAAATCACTTTTCCCTCCTGTCATTTGGACCATGGCATGTCTATATTGAGATTTCTTCTAAGGATTTTTGCTAGTTTATATGACTCTTTTTTCCTTTTTACCTACTCTCTGAGGCAGTGCAAAGAGAAGACTGCTGTTCAGTCTCCTAGATGTTTTAGTTTCTTCTTACCATTGTCTCATGCACATTTTACCATTCTCTTGCTAATGGCTTGTCTTTCTCTTTTTTCCTGATTGTTTTTGAGTCATCTTTTCTGTGTCCTGTACACACAGTGTCATCATACCCTCATTGTCTGACTCATCCTTAAAGTACTCTTCTCAAAACTTAAATCATAGTTCATTAAATATTCTATATCCAGTCATCCATGGTAAAACATTTATACTTCTCTTTTAGATCGTGATACAGAATAGGACTTAATCCTTTATTTAATATTAAACCAAGAAAACTACATTTGTGCTTCTCCATGTTGAGGTTCTGGTTGAACCCACCGTAGCTCTGTACTTGATTTTACCATTGTCTTTGCAGCTTTCATTTTCAGATGGGCAATTTCACCTAATGCATTCAGTTTCTGTGGTCCCTGTTGCTATTCTTGGTTGTTCAGTAGTTTGTATATCTGTGGCACTATAAAAATAATGTTCTGCAAAGAGTATTGAAAAATATATTTCTTGCAGAATGAGCGAATTAGTATTTCTATTAAGCATTTTTAGCAACTTTGTGCATCAAACTTCAAATTCAGATGGTGAAAATCCCACTGGAGTAGCTTTGCTTATAACTGATAAAAACTGCAGTTAACATCACTGTGCCCCTGAACTGAATTGTTTATACTTTTCCCATTTATGACAGGTGGTTCTTCCTCTCTGTCCTAATCTATGGTGCTTTGTGCTTTAGTATCAATCCTACTACATGTGATTCCTTACTAGGTGAAAGCTAATCACCTGTCTTGCATTTGTGGCAGTGATCTTAGCCATTTTCTGTAATAACAAAAGCTTTGCTGCTGTTTCCAGGGGTGTGAGTAAGAGTAAATGGGTCTCTTTCCATATTACCAGCAGGGAATGCAGCACAAAAAGTTAATGGTACTTCAGGAGGATTTCAGAGATGGCTTATAAGCTAGTTTGCCTTCTTGTTTGGGACCCTGAGCAGTCTTCCCAGCGTTTGGGCTATGTTTATTTGCCTGGTTTCACCAGCATTTCTTCCCACTGTTACTTGCAGGTTGGTCACCTTCTCCAGGGAGAATCAGAACAATGTCCTACGTTTTTGTAAACGACTCTTCCCAGACAAATGTGCCATTGCTGCAGGCTTGCATTGATGGAGATTTTAACTACTCCAAACGACTCTTGGAAAGCGGTTTCGACCCAAACATTCGCGACAGCCGGGGCCGAACCGGCCTTCACCTGGCTGCAGCCAGAGGAAATGTAGATATCTGTCAACTCCTGCATAAATTCGGTGCTGACCTACTGGCCACTGATTACCAAGGGAACACAGCCCTTCATCTGTGTGGGCATGTCGATACCATCCAGTTCCTGGTTTCTAATGGACTTAAAATTGATATTTGGTAAGTCATTTGTTACAGCACATATTTTATAATGTATTAGTCTTCTGTCAACCAGAGCCTTGTATATAAATCGGCTGTTGCTAAAATGCTGTATTTGGTGCAATTCCACTTTTTAAAGATACTACTTAATAAAAACACAAACTAAGAAGGCAGGAAAACAATAAGAGGCCGTTTCTGCTAGTCTGTACCACAGGCAGAGCAAATAAAAATAGCAGCTGGTGGTGTGGGTTGCCTGTGTCTAATTCAGCCTCACTGATGACATTGCTGCCCTGGTTTGGCCAGACAACCAGGTGTGGGTGGTTGGCACCAAAGGAAAAATCACATTGACTACTTAAAGAGAATTCTGTCCGCCACAGTTCTATTGTTGTACTGTATAAGACAAAGAAAATACAGTATATGTGCATGTCAGTTCATTCCCATACTCCTCGGGTAACAATGCTTCCTTTCAGTGCTTTCGCCCTCCCTCAAAGTCTGTGAGTCAGTCCTTCTTTTAAATATTGTATATTCTGTCCTTCTGGCTTCCAGCAGCTGTCAGATGCCAGTGCTCAGATGTAAGCTCTCAAGCTGCAAAATAACTAGCTGTTTCATTCCTGTACTGAATTACTTTGTTTGTGGAACTTTCTTCATGTTCGCAACACGTGCAAAAACCAAGAGTAAAGTCAAAACCTTTTAGTTTTGTAATCTGTTCCTTTTTCACCTGTCCCTCATTAATGTTTTCAACTCACAAGTTATTGGTAGACCAGATTATTTATGGATTGTGGTTTGGGAATTCTTTTCCCTCATTTCAAACAGCTCTGGTCCTATTCAGTATTATTTTAATAGCAGCAGAGGGACCATCTGTATTTTATTTCATTTTTGCCTGATGTCCTAATACCCTCATGGAAAAGGAGCTATGAGGAGCCAGATTGCACAATTCTTTTTGAAATTAAGCTTAAACTTGAACATTGCCATAAATCTACTGTTTATTTTTTGTTATAACACCCAGAAATTCCAACTAGATTAGAGTACTAGGAATTTTGATTTTATTTTGGGGGGAAAAGAGTTGTGCAATTTCATGCCTAAATATACTGATTTTCTTCTATACTAAATTATGCTCTAACTTGTATAGACAGGCATTTCTTACTGTCTGATACAACAGGAAATAGTTCTGAGGACTTATTAAATTGTAGTATGTTATGCTGAGTTGACTTGCAACAAAATTTCTATATCAAAATTTTTTTGTCTTTTTGTGGGGTTACTTTAGCAATCACCAAGGTGCAACACCACTTGTTCTTGCCAAACGAAGAGGCGTGAATAAAGATGTGATTAGACTGCTGGAATCCTTAGAGGAGCAAGAGGTGAAAGGATTTAACAGAGGAGCTCACTCAAAGCTGGAAACAATGCAAACGGCTGAAAGCGAAAGGTATTTACCAAACAAAACTAATTACTGGGAGAAATACTGATTATGGCTTTTAAGTTTTTGTGATTGTTTATTTCTGAAAACAGATATCAAATTTGGCCTGATATTACCTGACTGAATCAAAATCAAATGGTAAATTTTGGAAAAATCTCTTTAAACAGATCAAATGTAAGGAAAAAAAATTTCTATTGAGATTTTAATTTTATAGTGGAAATTTTAAAAAATAATTACTCATTTTCCATTATAGGGTCCCAAATACAAATGTTCTACCATTTATCACAAAGCCAAAGGAAAAAAGTGTGAAATGCAAAATGCTAATATCAGGCTGACCTGACATCCTTTTGATAAGATGTGCAAAGAAGGGGTAGCAGACTTTTCATCTCTCTGAACTTGAATAAAGGGGTTTATATGGTGCCATAGATGAAATCTCTATCAGTAGTAGTCCTGGAAAAGAGGGAGAGTAAGGGTTTCATGGTGGCTAAAGAGACAGTTCACAGAGAACTGAAGATTTCAGGAAAATTGCTGAACATTTAGGGGAAAGTATAGGGTGAGAAGGAAGTCCCTAAGGAATGCCTAAAGGTGTGGTCCTGGGACTGTGCTTACTTCTAATTTTCTTAAGTAAAAAAAAGTAGAAGCATAAATAGTAGAAGCATGTTAGTGATGCTAAGAAGTGAGATATAGGCAACCTAGAGGAAAATTGGGATAGTGCAGACAAAAACATGAGGGTTACAAGGGAGAGGAAATGAGTGGGAATAAATTGTGATTCAGTAGTACAAAATGCAGCTTTATTTACCAAAAGCTGTGTGCCATGAAATAAAAGTTCCTCAGCAGAAAATAAAGGTATAGGAGAAAAGGCTTGATGCACTAGTCAGTTCCAGTTGATGCTACCCTCAAAAAGGCAGTGAAGACCTACAAAGCACAAAACAAGGTATTTTCACTAAGTAAAGAAAACTGTCAGTCCTGTTGTATAAAGCAACAGTGACTCTGCTGTCTAGTATATTTCATTATGCTCTTTAGCCCCATTCAAAAAAAGTTTATCCTGTAAAAGTGTGGAAAGGCCTTACTTGAGTGCAAAAGGAGGGAGCTCGAGCTCATTTTAGTGGGCAGAGTGAAGGCTGAGAGGTGTGTGACTGCTGACAAATACTAGTTTTGAACAAAATAAAGTAACTGTTTAAGACAAGAGATGATGATAGCATAAGAGCCAGAGGATACAGATAAATCACAAATACTTCTGTGATTGAAAATTGGGAGTGTTTTTTTACAATGAGCTTCCAAGAAACGCCTTCTTGTAGGATTTAGATGAGGCAAGAAGCCTTGCAAGTTTCAAAGGAGGATAATTCACTTTCAGAAATCACTGAATTGCCAGTAAACATGACAGAACATGGAACTGGGATTAATAATGCAAGAAATCTTTTCCATACTGTTTTAGTTTTAATGTATGCTGGAAACAGGATATCAGCATTGTTTGGAATACTTGCTCTTACACTGTATTTATTCAAATTTGGGTTTTTCTTAATGTTGTCTAATAATGATCATGAACATTATATCACAAAAGACAAGGAGTTTTGTCACATAACTGTTGTTCAGTTTGTGCCAAGATGTTCACAGCCTGTACTGCAAATGGAAATGAGGCTGTGTAGATGGAGTTATCTGAGGAAATAGAGAAGGTGAAACCAACAAAATGACAGAAATAATGTCAAACACTCCCAGTGACCAGATTGGAAGTTCTTTCTTATACATCAAGTGACCCCACTCATCAGAGATTTAAGCACCAAAATAGAAAATTTAATGTTATTCTCAAAAATTACATGGGTATAAATTAGAAGAATTTGTGCATGTTACCTTTCTGACCTCACTAAGTTTTATGAAGTTTCTTATCACACAGAAATGCATTTATGCTGGTTTTGTTTAAACATATGGACCAACAGCTCAGCCCCATTTGAATTCTGATTTGGAGTCGATAGTGTCCCTGTAATGATCATAGCTTCCTTTCTGTCATTTGACCTTCCTAAATGTTATATTGTTTGCTTTGGCAAGGAAGTCAGCAACTCTCCTTGGGGAGAGGCACAGAGACATAAACAGTGCACTACCCAGCTTGTTTGGGAACTTGTTTAAAATGTCTGAAATACATTATTTTTAAAACAACAAATAGCAGATGCCTACAGCAGCAAAAGCAAGTGAGCTTGTGTGCTGTTTGCTTTGTAAATAAATAATGTCTTTGTAACATTTGGCTTTTCAGGCCTCCACAGTTTCACTCCTCCCTCTTAATATTATTTTCACATTTTAGAGACTCTTAGGTGAATGTTTCTGTCCTCTCCCTCCCAGTTCTCTTACATTATGTATGAACCTATGGGGAAATAATGCTCTGTCTAAAAACAGTCTCTGACTTTAGTTTTCTGCTCCCTATTACATACAATGGCTGCTGCTCTGGAAGCAGAGGCCAGAGCTGTGTTCCCAAGTCACATTTGCCCTCCCTGCTGCCTTGCTTTGCCCTGCTCCCAGCGAGGAGTGGCCCTGAGCAGTCAGGAGGCAGAGCTTGCTCTGTCTGTCTTTTAGCACAGATGATCTATCCATCTGCACAGCCCAGCATGACCTCTGGCTGTGCCCACAAGTGTGTCCAAATGTGAACTTCCATGTCCTGCTGGAAAAAGAAGAGAACATCTGTCTGGGTTGTGTGGCACAAACTCTTCTGAGGACGTGTTGCTGCATTGCCATTTCTCAGGCAGCTGTAAATCATAATAAGAAAAAATATCTTGAATAACATTGATTTTAATTGGGTCATAATGTAAAATAGCAAAAATGGTTTCTATGTACCCTTTCCTATTTAATGGGCAAGCATGTGATCTTTTCACTTAAATTGCAGGGCACCTTTATTTAACCTCTCTGTGGTTATGTATTAACTAGTTAGTACTTAATGAGTGAGTAGTTCTGTTCTACACCAGTGGCTGTCTTTTATTAGGCCCTTTGTTTTGCTTGGGAAATCATAATAAGCAAGAAAGATGACTAAATCCTGCAGCTATGGGCAAGCAAAAATAGCTTTACAGCATGGTAAATATTTAAATAACAAAAATACAAGCTGTTTAATAGGCAATTTCTGAAATGCTCTGCACGTGATGCTGCAATACTTCAGCAAGATATGGGAGTTTAGGTTAATTGTTCTTCAGTGGCTGTACTTCCTGAGAAAAAATACCCTATGAATAGTGTGAAGGTTTCCTGGGGTGTAATCTTGGAAGAGACATTCATAAATGAGGCCTTTTTCTGACAGTGATTGTTTGTCAGTTTATTCCTGTCACCACAAACAGCAGCACTTCTGCAATTAGTTTTGACTTGGAAATTAAGTTTCCCTGATTTTTTTCATTATTTGTGCTATAAGAAATATTTAGGATTATAGTAACTGAAAGCAATTGGAAGGGAGGGAAAAAATTAGTTTGTTCTGCTATTGACATCCCTGAGTACATAGCTGATTCCACCATTTCCTTTCTGTGTTTGTCAGAGCCTGATCCTGTAAACACCTGTGTATGTAGTTTCAGTGAAGTGGGGAGCAGTAGGACTGTGCAGGTGGCAAAATTTTACATAACTGAAATCAAACAATGAGAAAGTTTTCCTATTCTTTATGAGGTTTTTCATACAGCAACAGAGAAAGTTTCCTGTTAGAAACCATTTGTGAAACCAGCAAAATTGGGAGAATTGTGCAGGAAGCCATGCAGTATTTGAGACAACCTGCATCTTTTCTAAAGGTGATTCATTGTCAAGATGACTGCCTCATCCTGATTTGATATTTGTTTCTCCTTTAAAAGTGAGAGTTGCAGTCCCTAATTTATAGTCTGACAATTTAAGGCAGCCTGATGTGGTATGATAAAACATCAAAGCAGTTGCTGAAAGCCATATGGCAGAAAACACAGCAACGCCAACTTGTTCAGAAACTTTCTGAACTCCTTGTTATCCAGATTTATTGTTTTCTGTGATTTTCTTTTTATGCTAGAGAAGAGGCATCTAAGAAAGACCTGCAGGAGAGTAGTAAAGATGACTACAGAATTCAGAAACTAAATTAATATTGGTTAAAGTTTCCATTTTATTCATCAGATTTTACTTCTAGTCATAATTTGCTGTATTAACAAGAGCTGTGTCCCTTGAGGTTTTAGCTTGTGCTTCATTGCATTTTACTAAGCCATACGTAGGAGGAATTAGGAGGACTGACTTTTGGAGGCTTCTGGGTGGCAACCTGCAAATTCTGTGCAGTTGTACATATGTAAATATCATTCTCTTTGTGCAGGTTAATGAAACATCCTTTCAGCTAAATTAAGTTTAGAGTTAGGAGGGTTTTCCTGATCTGCTTTGTCTTGATTTAGCAGAGGCAATGCTATAAATCTGCAGGTAGGTCCAATTTTAATTTTGGATGTTTGGGTTGCCCTCAGCAGGATTACTGTCATGTTCAAAGGTGCATTCTTTTGCTCTGATGTATTTTTAACTTTAATCCTTTGTAGTGCCATGGAAAGCCATTCCCTCCTTAATCCAAACCTGCAGCAAGGTGAAGGAGTTCTCTCCAGTTTCCGCACGACATGGCAAGAGTTTGTGGAAGACCTGGGCTTCTGGAGGGTGCTGCTCCTCATCATTGTCATTGCTCTTCTGTCACTTGGAATAGCATACTATGTTAGTGGGGTGCTTCCTTTTGTAGAAAACCAGCCTGAGCTGGTGCACTGAAGCAAATGCAAAGTGCACTGTGCTTTTCCCTGTTCTAATCTCATTTTGAGCTTCTTGTGTTTATTCTTTCGGTGCAGACAGTGGCAGCTGTATATACTGTTTGCCTTTTGTACTTATTATTAACCCCTTTGAAAGAGGGATTAATTCATTTCAAGTAAAACACTAAATTCTAAAGCATTCCTAAGCTACCTCTGACTTATCTTGACTTGCAAGCAAGATGTGAAGGATAATCCTCTCTGCTGATAAAACATTATGATTAGAAAAGGCCCTTCATAATGAATATTAAATTCCTGGGTATGAAAAACATATCCCAGTACAGAATCAATTTTGATTTATTTTCCCTATGAGGTGAGGTAAGTGTATTGCTGGATTTTTTGTGTGTGCTTCAGTTGAACGAAAAATACTCTTTTAAAAAGTCCTCAAGAAATCTGAATAATGTAAGTAACACATTCTGATATATAGACAGTAATAAGCTGCGACTCCATATTTATTTTAATGCATCTCCATAGTTTCATATTTGCTAGTTTATAAAAAGTATGAGAAATAGTTCAAGTTTTGCTGTGTCTTTAATGTATAGGTCACTCCTTTATTTATTAGGTTAATGCAGTGCTTCTTCCCCAGGTGAATTTAGTGTTGCTAATACCTGCCTGAAGTACATTTTGTAGAACTAAGCTGTTTGTTGTGCTTTGGAAGTAAAGTATTTTCAGCCTTGGGCTGAAAATTTTGCAGTTTTGTTGAAATGATACTAAGCAAACCTTTCTTTGTAAGGGTGATTAAAAAGTGATTTAAGTGTTCTGCTCTGTATATAATAATTCTGTAAGGTCATTGTGAAATACGTCACGAAGGATAACTTTTTCTTCCTCCCACAAGGACCAGACTGAACCATATCATTGTGTTGTTTTCATGTTTGTGGAGAGAACTTGATTGAATAGAATTCCTTTCTAGAATTGTTTTCCATTTCAGTTGTTTTCAGACAGTGCTTACAGACGTATGAGTTATTTTCTGAGTATGCAGAATAAAAATATTTTAAATATTAATATTTAGGAACATTGTATGAAATAAAATCTTAACCCATTCTGTACTTTGCTGTGAAATCCTTTGTGGTAAATAACTTAGGGATATGAATTGGTTAGGTACTGTTTTTATGAAGCCTGGAAAGGTATTGCATAGCTAGTTTGAGGTTTTCAAAGAGAGTGGATTCTCTCCTCCTCTGCTGGTTAGACATCTAATTCTCTTTGTTGCCATTGCCTTGAGAATCCCAAATAAAATTAATTCTGTGAACCTAAGGAATAATTTTAATTTTTTTAACCAGCCACTCATAAATTGTTGCTAAATAGCATCAGACATTTCTTACACATTTAATAAGTATTGATAAGAAATAACCTACATCTTTCTGTTCTGGTACCATGTATGTTTTTCTTTCTTGTTTATGTGAGTGAAGAGGGTTGTTGTCTTTGTTTTGGTGTGTGATGTGGGTTTCACTGAGCTGGGCCCCATTCTGAATTGCATCTGAATAAATCTTGATCTCAATTCTTAAGTTAGAGTTTCATGAAACAATACTTTTTTAGCAGCACAGTGCTGCAGAAAGGAAAGTCTCTTAAAAAAACAAACCAGAGCATCCTCCTGAATATTTCAGTTATTGTACCTTTGTTCATGAACAGATAAACTCATCCTATACCTAAATTACATTTACTTGCCTGCATAAGTACATTTCTGTTGATAATACTCTGTATCTTGAATAATCACATTGTCTTTCAGTATGTATTACCTGCATAATTTGAAATTGTAATCTCAGTATGGGTCAATACTGCAAATAAATATGTGGAGTAAATATGTTTTGGTTTCTTACTACATTAGTGCAGCAGAAATACTTCTACCCCATTTTACAGAGTTTTTGTTGTACGTTGGTACTGAGGATTTCAGAAGTGTGGAGGTTCCCTCCCTGAGCAATGCCAACCATGCTGCTGCTATAAATGAGGGTCAGAGCTCGGTTTCTTTAGATCTGCCTGTTTTACTGTCAGCTGCATTGAAGTTGCTGTCTGGCTGTCTCTCTTCTGTGAGATTTCAGGTAGTGAACATGTGATCCAGAGGCCTCTCAAAATTTAAGATTACCTATGAGGGAGTAGAAAACATAACCAAGAAAACCAAGCTTGAGCCTTAAGTAGCCTTTTGCACTTTGCTGTATACATGAGTGTATACAGGAACTGAGCATTAAAAAGGTTTTAAAAACTGTGTGTTTCTAATTAAGATATGTCATTTTTTAAACCAGAAAGGAATCCAAAGCACTGTTTGAATATGACTGTGTGATGACTGCTGCTCTGCAATAAGGACATGCTAAATGTCTGACTAAAAGGAGAATTTGTTCTGTATATGCCTCTGTTACTGAAAAAGGACAGCTGTGTCTTTCAATATATCTATAAACATTAACCTCTTCCTTTTAAAAGGTTGATTCTAATGAATGAATTTACATCCTGTACACTAGATTTCAGTAAACACAATCTGTCTTTTTTACGGGAATAGAAAGAGGACTTTAGTTCACTTCCTCTTGAAACTGTTGTCATAGGGAATTTCGCTGTTTCAGCATAATGACATATCTTAGATTGTCTGTAGGTCAATAAGATTTATTTTAGGTATTATTGCAGTGGTGTCTTGATACCTTGATCCAGGGACTCACTTGTGTGCCAGGTACTTTTGTGCCAGGCAACACAAAATTCAGCTGAAGCATTTAAATATGATTAAGATAACAGGTGCATCATACTGCCCTGCAAGCAGGTACAGAATTATCTCTGCTGTCACCAGAAATTAATTTCATAATGTTAACACAGATTTGAGATTAGGCACTCTTCAAATCCAAGACAGATTGTTGTCTCAAGCTGTTCTTAGACTAATAAGCCAAAATGGAGTAAGGAATTCAGAGAGAAAATGATCATGGAGGGATGAAGCAATTTTCTTTTTCCTGTGACATGAAACAACTTGGAGGACAAGATAGTGCAAAGTAAACTGGAGTGCATAAAGGATGCACATAGTCTTCTCTGCCATGGGCTGTCCTCGTGCTCACATTTATTCCATGGCAAGATCTCACCTATGTTACCTCACAGTGACTTGTTCATGTACCATATCTCTTTATCTTCAAGGGCTCTGTTTTCACTCATATTGGTAGTTTGCTTTGCAGAAGGGGATGATCCCTTGGGTGGTTGCCATGGGTAGATACTGTTTCTGGTTGCCACAATACAGCAGGTGTTTCAGTGCTGGATGTGATCTGGCACTGTGAGGTGTATCATGAGAGGCTCTTATGAGAGAACGAACATGGTTTCACTTTAAAATATTGAAACACAAGATCTAGGTAGTTTCTGGGTCTGCAGCTGATTGTGAGTTTGATTTTGTTATGAGGCAACTAATCTTTACAGCTGTTTTTAATAAGGAAGTAAAAATTACCAACTTTGGCTAGTTAACTAGGGAGCTCTTTTTCTAGTTAAAATATGTTTGGTCATAATAACTGAGAGAAATGCAAATTAAGTAATTTATTCAGAAATTCAGTAGCATCATTTTAAAGTAGTACTCAAAAGTACAAATTGCAAGTGACAACTTGTCTGAAAATTAAAAAAAAATAGGATAATACTGTCTGTTGTCATATGCAGAATTTTCACAAGTCTAGCATGTATTTAAATGCTACCTGAAGTTGACCTTTAACAGAACTGATTGCTTCCTCAGCTGACACATGAGTTAACTTGTTTCTGAAGCCAGCTTTTCATTAAATTCATGTTTGAATTGGTTGTTAAAGTAAGACCTCTGTGATGTGAGAATTGGGTCAGAATGCTTTTCAGTGCTTTTTTTTTTACATTGCAACATTACTCCTTGTAGATTGGTTACTTGTGATACACTTTGTAAAATTTCCTCAGTGATCCAAGATGTTACAAAAAATGTTGCCAGTTGTTCCTGCATTTCTCATCAGTGGTGTTGAGGCTTTCTAGAAGAATTAAAATGTCATTGCACAGTTTCATAACCTGCAGTTCTCTGTGAGCTCTTTAAGTGCTGAAGTAGTGTTGAATCATGAATCTCAAATCTGTATTAATATGATGAAATTAACTGCTGGTGACAGTAGAGATAATTCTGTTCTTGCACTTGCAGGGTAGTATGATGCACCTGTTGGCTTAATTATATGTAAGTACATCAGCTGAATTTTGTGTTGCATGGCATCTTTTGTCCTGCTCTTACAAATGCTTCAAAGGGAGAACACTTTTAAAACACACAGTATTAGGAAACAAATGCAACTAATTGGTAGTTCTTTGCTATTTATTGCTGGGAAGTGAAGTGTTCCCAGGGTCACGCTGCCAGAGAAATCTGAGCTGAAAACTAGCAGTCTGACTGGCAGTGATCTGGTGTGTCTGCGCTCTTACGCAAAGCACGACGAACGCTCTGGTGTTGCAGCTGCAGCAATCTGCGTGCGCAGAGCCCTGAAAAATGTGTCTCTGCTGTAGGCATTTATAGTTCGTAAATCCTTGTTGTAAATAAGCATTAAGCAACCAATATTTCCTAATGACTATGATGAGACAAAACTCTTGTTCTCATCAGTGCCAAGGGAATGGGGAATCTACTGGAAATTGCCATAACTAAAAAGCAGCAAATTGGAATTTCTTCTAAAGTCAAAAGTGTGAACAAATCACAACCATGGCTTCAAGTGACACATTCTGTCCATTTGTGATTTTAAACTACCTTCTGGATGAGGAAAAAAGATGAGGAGACATTTGGAACAGGATTTGCTGCGTGCTATGTATGGTTTGCATAAAATAGGAGGGAAATGAATGCAGTGAGCCAAGACAGCAGCACAGCAGGCAGAGCAGTGTGATACCTTCATGAATCACTGCTTACAGGCCAATCCCAATGCTTGTAACAAGCGCAAGGAGTGACCAGTAATAGCTTCCTAGCAGGTAAAGGATTTCACTGGCTTGTGATTATACCATCTCACAGGGGTGGCCATGCAGCCCTGCAACCTGAGCTGGCCCTTCTTGACTTTCAACGTCTAGAGAGCTGCTATTTCAGACCACTGCGTGTTTGAGTGTGTGCCTACATTAACAGCTGCTCATGTGGAAGCCAAACTAGTTCCTCTTATACAAGAATTCTTCTGCACATAGGTTAGCAAAAGAAGTTTTACCAAATGTGAACAGAAGCTCTTTGTGAAACATTGAATATTTCTGGTGTATTAAGTTATGTTTATTTAAATATCAGAAGGCAGGAATCCAGATGAAGGATCAAGTATATGCAATAATATCTCCTTTTCCCTTGCCAAAGGAAAAGAACAGATAACCTTCTCTTAATGCAAAGCAAGAAGAAAATCATAGTAGATTTGTTTTGAACTGTAGAATATGAACTCCTTAATGAGCCAAATGCCTTGGTATGAGATTTTTTCCAAATAATGTAATCTCTGGGAGGTAAGTTTTCTAAAAGAAAGGCTGACATAGCCTTGCAGTGGTGTGAAGGTAGTAAGGTTTCAAGGTTGTGCTGGCTTAATGAAGTGTGCATAGTGAAACAAAACTAGTTAATAGAGTGGATTTTTTTCTGGGATGTTGGAATTGACATGCCATATGCTCATCCTCCTATTGTTGTCTCATTGCAGGCTGAACATCTGGCTTGGTTTGTTTTGGTACAGGTATTTTCAAACAAAAATGAGGTATGTAGATATCAATAGGTTTAAGCTGGCAAGCACAGCTTCTGTAGTGGACATAAAGAATAATGGAGTATCCCCCTGAAAGTCATGGCAGCTTGTATGTGGACTGTGCAGTCTTGCCTGACATGTTCCTAATATGTACTAGAGGCACAGCCTGCAAATGTGCTGATGATGTGCATGTGTGTGTCCTTACTCTGTGTGCTCCTATGCAAAAAGAGCTTAACTTTGTTTTAGGTAAAGACTTGGTCGTGTTTTCCCCTTTTTTCATGTGAAATGCAACAGTGGTTAGAGGAACTGTTGGCCTTTGCTTAATCTGGTCCTCCAGAAAGCTTCTGCAGATGTAGCAAACACTTGGAGGATTAAAAGATGGTCAGCAATAAAGCTAGAGAGATGTTTATTCCCTGCATTTTCAGGCTTTCCAGGACCCTGGGGATTTCACACTGGGCATTTAGAGTCACTCTACCCAAAGGACAATAGCTTTGTAGAAACTTTAGTCCATTATGTATGTTCTGAAATTCAAATGTGTACAGTCTTGAAAGCTTGTGTCTTCTTCCAAGAAACAAGCTGTGTTCCAACAGAGCAATTAGGAATACTTTATACATCTTTTTAAGCCAAGAAAGCAATCAAACTGCAAGTCAGTTTTAAAATCTTAGGTAATGTAAGGGTACAAGGCCACAGACCTCCTGCTAGCACCCAGGTACCTGTTAGTTTATTCCCAATGTGCTTCCCTGCCCCTGCCCTGCTGCTAGTGCCAGCATGCCTCTGACTCCAAGGACCTGAACTGGGAAGCTGTGTAAAGTAGCCCTACCAGAAATTTGCCCTCACTCACACTGAATTCTTCCTAACTCTACCCCTCCTTGTCATTTTATCTCCTGCCCTCCACTCCATACTTCTGTTATACTTCACCTAAGGTTGTGATTTACTCCATTTCATATGCACTGAAAATTCTGTTCATAAAATATATTTCTTCCCTGTAACTTTCCACTTTTTTGTCTTTATTGCTTACAGCACACTATCTGCCCTTTTATTTGAGCCATTGTCCTTTCCCAGGTAGCTGTCTATGCCTAGCTTAGGCTAAGCTGAAAGCCCTTTATGGGATGGAAGAGACCATATTTTGCAGAGAGGGTTATTAGTTGGCTCCAGTTCACTAGTTCACTGCTATCAGTAGTAGTCATCTTTTTAATTTAGACTTTCCTGTAATAAAGATATAAGAAGCTAACCTTGTTGTGTGAGCCTTGTTTTCAGTTTTACTTCCTTTCTCTAATCCTGTAGTTGATTCTTTTGGTATTTTCATTAAATCAAACTAAGTCATGTGTGGATTACTTCAGCTTTCAATAGTAAATGTCCAAAATCTGACCTGCCAACAAGCTGAACTTGGTTTAGGTCAGTGGATATGAGGAGTCTGTGTACTACTTGTGAGACTGGATAGTGGAACTGGATGGAGACCACTCTCTGCTCCTTGGAACAGAGTGTTGTAACCTCTGGACAGTTGTAGTGTACAGCAGCAGCACAGATCACAAGAACAGCATACAGAGTTGGCCCAGGTTTAACACCCTTTCTTTTGACTGTGGGTCTGTAAACAGACTTGCACAGGGCATACAGAGGATGCTGAAGTACCCTCTGGAGTGGACATCACTGCAGATACCCCCCTGCTGCTGCAAGACTTTTGGCGTAGGACACAGTCTGTTGAGGCCAAAACAGATGTTAAGAGATGAGACTGATGTGGTCTGTAGTTTCCACCAAGTGTCAGTGAGCTGCCAGAGCCAGCTGCATGTCTGCCATGGTTTATGAGTATACCATGGCTTTTTGGCTGTGCCCTGTCATTTCACAGATGAGACAAGGACCTGCACCCAGCACAGCAGTGGGGAAGAGAGGAAGTGGAGTCAATGCTGTGTAGTCTGTTATCTCTGCATGGCCAGTTAGCAAGCAGTTTGGAGGCCACAAGCCACATGTGAGAGTCACTGGTGCACAGGACAGATCACGTTTTCTTTGTAAAAATACTCCATTCGAGTAACTTGCCCTGGTTTAGGGTAGGTTTCTTTTGTAGCCAGGTTTTAGGACCTGAGTTTCAGTGTGATTTTTTGGCACATGAAGGAAGAATGCTGAAAGTAATGGATCAAAAAGAGTAAGGATTTAGAGACAGATTAGCAACTTCCTTAGAAACTGCAGATGTTTCTGAGGACAACTGGGCAGACACAGACATGTTTCTGGCAAAAAGAAAGAGTTTTGGGAAAATCTTTTCATTTTCATTGTTCTAGTTACAGATCTTTAAGTGTAGTTTTACCAGTGCTCTACAAGTGAGCAAAACATTCCTAGTTTTGTAACAAGAAACAAAAGCAAAATTGGAGTTTTCCTCTTAACTAAAACTAGCAAGATTCTTCTTGTGCACTTTATTTGTAACATCATTTAAGATGTTTCTGTATGCTGGGGCTCAGAAGGCTGTGTTTCTGAAACAGTAGTGCATTGTAGGAGTAGTGTCTGATTCTGACTTAACTACCCACAGATTAAGTTTAGAATGTCAGGTTCTAAATTAAGTATCAGAATATATGATTTCCCCTTCTATTTTTTACGTTTGGGTATAGGATCAGGAGCCCATTCAGCTGCTTAACTTTAACAAAAGCCAAGTTTGAACGGGGCCATTCAGTCCTTTAATCTCTACTTTCTGACAGGATTTTGTTGGTACTTTGTCTCTGGACTCTCAGTCCCCACCTCTGTTTCAGTACATGAGAAAGATTGTTGCAGATACTTAAATTTTAATCTGCCAGCAATAGGTTGGGATTTAGCCCATGTCATAAGGTGCATAAGCATAACAGGATGAAGTCAGAAAAGGGTACACAGAGCAGACAGTTGGCAGCTTGAACTGCTCAGTGCATGAAGGCTTTTACAAGTCCTGTCTGATTATTCAGGGAGCTGTGTCAGGTTGGGCACCTCCCTTCAGTTTACCTATAAAAGGAAATTAACTTTTTGTGGATGAAGACTCTTAATGGAATGGAAATTCTTTATTCCTGCTCCAGAGTCAGATTCCAGATAGTCTGGTTATAGTATTGTCACGTAATTGGCACTTCCCTTCACACTTGTTTGGTTAATGTCTGACTAAAGGTCTTTGAAATTGCAGGGTCAGTTCCATTTAACTTTCTTAGTTTTCTGAAAATATTTCATCTTTAAGAGGAGCGAATTAATATTTAAATTCTTAATTTGCTTAAAACAGGTTTGTTTTTTATAAATGTTCCAGTACATACAGATAGGTCCAACTCAGAGGAGCAGACATATAATATAGAGCAGTAGCGTAGGAATAGTCTTCAAGAAGCTGAAATAATAGTAACATTGCTGGTTTCTTACAGTCCTGTGGCTGCCAAGGTCTGCGTGGAAGGGAACAGTTCTGTTTCTCTGAACTTTAAAGCTACCTTGGGATAAAGCTCCAAAAACTTAATCTGAAATCTCAGACACATATTAGATTTTCTTTGTATTGGAAGTCTCATGACATAAGGCTGTTGTGTCTACTTTCAGTTTTGTTAAAAATGCTGTCAGAATAATTTTCCTCATGTTGTTCTAATGCTCCTGTTCCTGGCTTACACACTGGTGAGGAATGACAACTTAAACAGAAGTTGACTTGTGTTTTTTGAATGGCAGAAAACATTTAATTTTTAGAATTAATGCTTACTTTATCTGTACCTTTTGTTCCTTTTGATTCCTCTTGTCCTTAAGGGTTTGTTGGAAATACACATTCCACAGTTAGTCAGCATGACCTGCTGGACTGAGCAAAAGGAAGATTTGGGAGTTATAAATCCAAAGACTTGCTTGCTGTGTGGCCTCAGAAAAATTACTTAACCTCTGCTTCTCTGCCAGTAAAATCAGTATAACTTCCCAATCTCCAAGCAATGTTGTCATTAATATGCATAAAAAGGCTTTTAACATTAACTACTGGTACTAATAGCCTGTGGGGCTTTTTACTCAAAGTAATTGTATCCATTTTACCCAATATACTCATGACAAAGAACTATCAATCCCTTGGTATGTCAGTTAATAATCTCATTGTTTCCTATTATTTCTGTAGCACTCTTAGGCATGCATGAATCACAGACAAAACTCTGATCTCACATTATCACTCTCCAGCTGAGACTCCTGCAACAGTGTGTGAAGTCCCATTGATGTCACTGGCTGTGGGCAAAAGCAGTTGGTGTCCAGAGATTATGTAGATCCAAAATCATGGCCAAGTATGGAAGATCTGCCTGTTTTCAGCTAGACATAATGGAAATAGAAGAAGACTAAAACAGAGAAGCTGGGCCAGGTGTTTGTCATTTCCTAAAGTTTTTGAGAAACCTATTCCCTGTGTCACTGCCTCTGGCTGAGGTTCAGTGTAGGCAGAGTAGGAAGGATTGTGAACAAGGCATTTCCCTTTCTGCTTTCTGGTGGATGTAGGGGCTCTCACATTTCCCTGTTGAGCAGGGGATCGGTTTTCATTCTGGAAACAAGTTTGGCAGCAAGAGGATGTATGAGCTGTGGAATCAGAGCTTTGGAAGATCTTCAGTGACATTTCTCCATTCTTAGCACATCATTTAATGACAGCACTTGATGGCCAGGCCCTAAATCTAGCACCCAGTCTCAGAAGTCAGGCCAGACATTGCATGTTGTGAGCTGGAACCTAGGGGGGTGCTCTCCAGCCATGTCTTGGACTAGCTGTGGTGTTACTTAGCTCAGACTGCTCCAGTCCCACAGCTACTCTAAACTTTCACAGGGTTTTTTAAGAAGAGCTCCTTTCTTTCCCGTAGCATTTCCAAGTCTCATCCGTTCTGCTCACTGGGTTGCCAGTCCAGGCACTCAGACAGGATCATATCTTAAAGGTCTTATTCGGCTCTCGTACAGCCCGTGCCAGCACCTGGTCCTGTGCAGCAGAGGTCAGGGCAAAACTCCTCACAGCATTCAAGGATGCCACTACACTGTTCTCAGAGCAGACAGGGGCTGGTGGCCCAACTTGCATTCTGGTATCCAGAAGGAAGAAGTTCTGGAAATTTCAAGAGGAAAAAAAAACCAGAAAAAGAAATTATAATCCATAGAGAGACAGGAGTGCAGAAGAGTAAAGGGAATTCAGGATACTAACAGCAGGTTTATGAGACTTTATTTTGACTACAAAACTCATTGCTTTCACCACTACTGTGTAGTGTTGGACTGTGGTAACAAAACACCAGTGTTCAGGCTGCTGCACTGTGGAAAGCTGCCCAGAAATATCACTTTGGTTTTGGTGGGGCTCTTGGTGCAATATAGCTAACATCAGAAACACCAGTATGGAAACAGCCAGACTAAAAAACATTCTTAGGGCTATAAGAGGTGCAAGTTAAGCAGTCTTGGAGCTCCTGTGTAAGCTGTGTTGTTTCTGTTTTCTGTTGTGTTGTGCTTTATTAAATGTCCTTTACCACATATTCCACTGCATTAGGCTGGGGCAAGGGAAGTGTGAACCTCTCTCTTTAGATGTTCATGTCTAAGCCTGAGAGATCTGTCACCTACATTGATTGTTAATTTTAAAACAATAGTAATTCTGATTCTCCCTCTGCAATCAAAAGTCCATCTTCCTTGAGAGCAGTTGAATCCTTTCCATTCTCTTGCTTGGCTGCTTGCTCATCTTTCATGAGGATAAACACAAAATTTAAGGGAATTTCCCAGGTGGAAACTCCCTATTCTTTATGGAGAACACTGGGTGCAGCATTAACTGTGCGCAACAGACACTTCACTTTACTTTTGGTCCAGTTTCATTTTCATCAGCTCCATTGTCTTTCTCGGGGGGGGGGAGAAAAAAAGGTGAGAAAAGGATTTACTGGCCTCTTTTTAGTTGTCCAGTTTCCAATCTCACTTTTCCCACTGAAGCTTTCAGCTGTGAAATTGCCTGTCTTACTGTCTTGAGGCCCATCAGACATAGAGATATCCAGTAGAGATTGACAAAGTTGTCTAATAAACAATAAGGTCTCTTTACAGCTGTGTGAATTGCAGGCAACTCTCCAACCATTCACAGCCCAGAAAAGATTTTTGGATATGGGCAGCTCATCTGTTCATCACAGATACTGCTATGCCTCAGCAGGGCAACTTATGTAGGACAAGTAGCTTATGCAGTGAACTTTGTCTTAGCAGTTCAGTGCATGTAAATAGCTGGTCATAACTTAGGATAGAAACAGGTAAGTGTGGGAATACTGGTTGGCAGTTACTTGTGGAACAGGGGAAGAGACAGGCAATCTGAGATACATTGCTTAAATGCTGTGACTGACAAACTCTAAGGATCATTAAAACCCTGTGCAAAGTTTAGATTCCTCTTGTAAAGACAAGATTAACTGTTTTCTATTGCCAAATACTCTTCAAGGAGTTGTTACAATTTGTAAACAAACTTGCTTTGCTATTACAAATCACCAGCTCGGGCAGATTTTATTCTGTGTGACCCCTTGTCACCCTGCTGCACTGTCCAGGTTGAAGACACACTCCTTTTATTCTGCCAAAACTGGGTTGTTTTGTTGGTTTTTTTTTAAATGAACCAGTTCTAAGGTGAGATGCTTGCCTGCTTTTGCAAGTCTGGATGATAGAGTCAGTCCTTTGGTTGAACTGTACTGAGGAGCAGGCTGAGGCTTTCTGGAAGCTCTTTCAGTTTAGCTCCATCCAGCTCTCTGCGACACCAAAATAAGCTTAATGTTTGGAGGTAGTTTTACAGCCAAATGATCTTGATCCTTTCCTACGCAATATTAAGATAAACCACTGTAATAAGGGCAAAGTGCAAGCCTCTAGCCTGTTCTCTCAGTTGTTGCAGATGCAACAATGCTTGTATTGGTAAATACTGCTCATAAAACCAAGAGGTGCAATTCTTAATGCACAGAACTTGGCTACTCAATTAAATATTTATTAAAATGCTTAGGCTCTGCTTGCATCATCATTAGCTTTAAACTCTGAATGCATTTTCTTGGTATTGGGGGGGGGGGGAAGGTTACTTGGAGTTTTAATAATGAGGTGCTCTGAAAGACCAAGTCCTGAAAGTAGCAAAATTATTCTGAAGAGCATATTGGGAAGTGCATGAAGGTAAAGCCAGCTCTCCATAGGGAAGGTAGAGTTGGTGAGACGTCTCAGCCAGGTGGAAAACAGAATGTCTAAATGAACTAGACTAGATTTGTCTCTCTATGTAGAGATTGACTTAAACCAAATAAAAAGCCATGTAATTCAGGCAAGGAACATTACTGTCTCACTGGGAATAATGAGGTATGATGCTTTTTAAAATAAAATTAGAATTCAGTTCTGTAGTTCACTCACTGCATTATAATGGCACTCTGCCTCATGAGTTTTCAGTTGCTTTGTCTTTATTTCCCATGTTTATTCATCATTTGTATTACACTGAGGACCTTATTGTGAGAAAGCAATATTATCCTGCCATGGTTACTTCATGGGTATTTACAATGGAAATCATAAATTCTATGCTGTTTTTTTAATTCATGTATCCAGTATAATTTTCCTTTGTGCTAAAAATGAAGGACAGAGTCCAGCACAGCACAGACTTTGTAAGTAGTAGTTCCAAAACTTTTAGTTCCAAAAAGGCTGATGTGCATAAGACTATAATCACAAAATACTTCAGAGACTGTGCAGGTACCAGATTCTTGAGAGGAGCTGGTGCCTGTTCCAGCTAATGGCAATACAGTGTTTGTGGACATACCACAAATTCCTGTCACTGGATACATGCAATGTGCTTCTAGAGCTGTGCAGCACAAATGTTATAGGTCAAAGCCATTATCTTTGAGCTTTGGATTGTAATGAATAGTAAAAATCCCCATAGCTCCATTGGTAAATCCACCTCCTGAACTCGGGGACAGCAGAACTGGGTTCTGCTGGTGGCAGGTAATGTGCTGTCAGCCACAGCAGCAACATTTCCCACTTGGTTCCTGAGCTGCTTGGACATCTGGACTCACCTGAAAACTTTCAGCTGCACTGAGGTCTTAAGTGTAAGGATGCCCATTGGTGATTATCACATATAACTGATCTGATAGTCTTCATATATCAGAAAGACTATTGATGACTTGAGGGGCAATAGATCCAGCCCACTAGCTATGAGCAGGGTCATAAACCACACCAAGGCATCCCTATTTTTTGTGTCACTTATTTGAAGTGACACTCCCCTTTTGTTTTGGACCATTATAGTTACTTTGGGAATAAACATGTCACAGGTGTGCATGAAGCCTTATGATATTGTGAGACAGAATGGCATGTATGTAAATGAGGCTTTTTTGAATAGACAGGTTTTATGTGGATACTTGTATTATGTTCAAGAAAAAGAGCAAATAGAGAAAGAGTATAAACATGGGTGTGAATGGAATGGGGTAAACCAGTGCAAGCCTGGCTAGTGAATGCAGAGAAAGGATGCAAAAAAAAAAAAAGCAGTGAAAAAAAAGAAAAACAAAGTATAGCATGGAATAGCAGGGGCTGATTCTACTGAACTAAAATTCTGTGTTAATGGAGTTACTCAGGTTTACCCAAAAGCTGTATCTGGCTTTAAGCACTGACTTTGTGCCTCTCCATAGTCTTCTAGTTCTTGCCCTGAGACCACCTCTTTCTATCAGTATATCAGTATAACATGATTCACCATTTTACAAAGAGTACCCATGTTCTTTATCATGTCTAACCTTGTGTTCCACGACTACGAGCAGGACCAGTTTGTGTTAGGCATAGCACAAGCATCCTGTTCCTCCACAGCATGAACCCTGTTCAGACATTCCTCATGTATTAATCACCACAGTACCCTTGAGCTGAGACTGCTGATGGCAACGCATGGTAGTAATACTGGGGGGTTTATATCTTCAAGGGTGCATAGAGAAGTAAATTACTTCTGGGGAGATAGCAGATGACATTACAGGAGTTTGAGCCATAGTCTGCAGGAGTCAGCAAGACATTTTCTGCAGACAGCAGAGTTCGTGACCAGAGTTGTCACTTTTCATGCTAAACAGAATGAAAAACACAGACCATTTGAGCTGACCGTAGTACCCCTCATTCTCTGACAAGCACGAGCATACATCATTATGCTGTATTGACAATTGCCATTTTCCTCCCCAGAAGTTACTTCAATCTGTCTGTGGCATTAATTTGCAGTCAGCTTTGGGATTTCTTCTAAAGCATGCCATTACCTTTTAATTTATATTCTTAAAATATCACAAAAATATTTGCAATTATAACCATCACTCATACTATCAGCCATCAGGTGCATGGCTTGCTATGAGAATGGTCTTCAAGGAGTAAGAACATGGTAAGCCATAGCTCTTCTGGGTCTCTGCATCCCAATGTATGCTGAAAACTCAATGACAAAGGCAAGAAACTATTTCCCACGCTAAGATACAACCATTTGAACTTAGAGCAAAGCCAAATTTTACAAAGCTTTAATTCTGCATCGGCTCTTATGACTAGCCACATCCCCATCATCTCTGAGTGCATTCCAGTAATGCCTTAAGCACTGTGCCAACATGTGGCCAGTGGGGTTTGTTCTCTCACTGATGCTTGTGTCCATGCTTTCCAACTGAACTTTTCAACAAAAAAGCATCAATCTCTCTAGGCTCTGCTTCCTGCTGGTTTTGGTCAAACTTCCCTTCCTCTGATAATGCCCATCTTCATCCAGATATCCGAAGCAACCTAGCAGGCTACTGAGTAGCTTCAGCAGTTACAGTTGCTGTGTGGGAAGATAGAGACTAATTTTCTTGAAATAGCTCTTCTGTGAACTTGTGTGTTGTTTCCTTTTGCTGCCTTCTAAGGCCTTGACTAGGTCCCTAATTTTGGCTGTTGGGAAGCTGTCACTAATCTCGTCTCATTGTCTAAGCAGAAGCAAACCAGAAAGTTCAGTATGCATGACCATCTCACAACCAGTGCCTGCTGTCAGCAGGCAGTTCTGGGATAGCTCTTCTGACAGTGACACTTGGGCCTGACCAGCAGTGATAGTGGTCGAGCTGCATTCACTCCACTGTGTTGACAGAGTGAGCTTTTTTATGTGTCTGTGGTGACATGCAGGGCTTTCCACCATCCAATCCTGTCTCAAATGCCTACAGTTAGTCTTCTGGCACAAAAACCTCTTCTTCAGAAGTAGATGACACTTCTGTAGGAGACAACTAACAGTGTCACCAGAAGCCCTGTCTGCCTTTGGGACAGTAAAGATTCCCTGAGCTTTCTTGATAAGTTTTCTTCAGTTTCTTTGCAAAAAACCTTCCCTCTTCAAGGGGATCTTTCCATACTCCCTGCTGTCCCATTCAGTGTTAGGAAAGAATCATGGTTGTGAAATAAATTCATCATCTGTTCAAACTGAGTTCAAAGTTTCTCAGCACTGTAACTGAAACTACAAGGCAAGGGTGGCCTGGACTAATGTGAGAAGGGAAGGGACAGAGGGAAAGATTGGGAGGGTCCTGAAGTCAAATGCACTTCTGCCATGGCCAATTCTATGGGAAGAGGGGAAGGTAGTGACTGCTGCAGCTGGGTGGGCTGTCTTCATGAACCACAGGTGGCACAGAGAAGGACAACAGGCAAATGGATAGAAACCTGAATAACCACATAATCCACTACAGCAGGCAGCAGTTTGGTGGAAAGAAAGCTAGTACATTAAGAGTATTGGTCACCATAGTTGCAGTTAGTGAGATTTGTTAGGAACAATCACAGTTATTCCTGCAGCAGCTTTTAACCATGGGATTTCAAAACATCTACTAGAAAAAAACAAACCCAAAACCAAACTTTAAAAAAGTTTTTAGCCCCAAATCAGCACTTCCCAATTGGTATAAGTATAAATAACATTGTGTAAACAAAAAATCAGTTAATTTGCAAACTCAAGCACTATTTCTGGCCAGATTTATTGTGGTGGGGTTTTTTTCACACAGGGACTGCAGCTCTCAAAGCATCTTACAAACACAAAAAAATCTTCACTATGTCTCTGTAAGAAGGTCAAATATGGACTGGATAAGTGACAATAAAGTAGATGGAAAATTGTCCAGACTGCCTGACTCAAAAGTCTGGGATTGGCAGTACAAAATCCATCTGGTGGCAGGTTACTACTAGTGGTGTCCCTCTGGGACCAGTACTGTGTGTATTAACAACTGGAACCTGTGGATAATACCAAATGGCAGGGATGTGTCTGATGCTCTGGAGGGCAGGGCTGCTGACCCCCACCCTGACAGTGGGAGGCATGGACTGACAGCAGCCTCATGACAATCAGCAATGGCAAAGGCCAAGTCCTGCACATGGAATGGAATAACCTCATGCAACATCTCAGTCTGGCCAATTGTCAAGAAAGCAGCTTTATATAAAGGGACCTGGGTGTCCTGGTGGGTCTCAAGCTGGACATGAGGCAGCAATATGCCACTTTGGCAAAGACCAACCATGTACTGGGCTGTGTTAGCACAAGTATAGCAGCCGGTCAAGAGCTGTCATTCCTCTCTGGTATTGTGAAACCCCAGCTGGAATACTGTGTCCACTCTGGGGTTCCCTGGTTCAAGAAGTTCACTGATGAACTGGAGCCAGACCAGCAGAGAGTCACCAGGACAGTGAAGGGGCAGGAGCACATGATGTTTGAAGAGAGGCAGTCAGACCTGGGTTTGTCTGGTCCCTTGGTGAGTAAGGCCAAGGGAGATGTTTTTGCTCTCCACAGCTCAGGAACAGAAGTCAGACTCTTCTGTGTGG
Source organism: Acanthisitta chloris (assembly GCF_000695815.1). Lineage (NCBI taxonomy): Eukaryota > Metazoa > Chordata > Aves > Passeriformes > Acanthisittidae > Acanthisitta > Acanthisitta chloris. The sequence goes on along the minus strand of NW_008679547.1, from coordinate 22,773 downwards.
TGCACACTGATAGGATGAAAGGCAATGGGCACAAAGTGCAGCACAGGAAATTCGTTGAGATTTTAGGAAGATAATTTTCACCATGAAGGTAGTTCATCACCAGAACAGGCTGCCCAGAGAAGCTGTGTCATTTTCATCCCAGCAGACATTCAAAACTTGACTGACAAGGTCCCAAGACATCTGATCTTGCGGACTAACTTTTAGAGGAAGGAGGATCAAGGTCTCTTCCAA
>NW_008679547.1:14462-22522 GCF_000695815.1 Acanthisitta chloris | reverse complement strand
GCTGAGGGGACGTTCAGTCCCACTAAAAGCTATTGCCTCCAAATGAAAACATACTGGTTGAGTGGGACGTGAAATGAAAAGTTCATGCCATCCCACAAAAACAGTTTAGATTGTAGAATCTTCAAATTCCTTTAGTAGGTAAACACCAAGGCCTTTCTAAGTTTTGTCTGGTTTGGTTTTTGTTTCTCTAAAAGGACATGAGAAAAGATTAGCTGTTTGGTAATCAAATAGCAATTAAGCCTGGAGCTCTTTGATGCAAGAAAGAGTGCCCCGATCTTCAGGCTAGAATGTGTCAGCCCCCCTCCATTTTCCCTGGCACAGCATATACTAAATGTGGAAAAGTAGCTTTGAAAAGGGTAAGGGAGGCATTTTTACAGGGAAAATAATTTAGTTAGAAATTTCTGACCAGGTCCACATGACCCCTCCAGTGCTGGACCATACAGCCACTTTAGAACAAATAGTAAAGAAAAAAACTCCCTCACATTGCAACTGCTGTAATTTCCAAAATAGATGGAAATTGTGAGGATAAAGAACTTGGATAGTATTTTGAGATAACACCCCTGAAATATAAAGTATGTCCCAAGACAGATTATAATCATAAATGATAGTACTCTGCTTTTGTGTCTTATGCAGTAATGATGCATTTCATCTAAACAGGGACTTCCCACAGAAGATAAAGGAAGAATAAGACTTCAGACTTTCAGCTCACATGGTTGTCAGTGTCTTGTGACTGTGGTGCTTTCCTGTGTGGCGAGAGGGGCAGTGGTAACCAGTTTTGGAGCAGGCTTCATTATCAACTATAAGAGTAAAATGCTTTCAGTGATAAAGATAGTGGCCTTTATCTTCCTTGCATCATCCAGGCAGTGCAAAGCAATGTAAATCTGTCCTAAACATCACATCAAATCTTTTTTGCCTGATTCTTCACCACCTCCTTTGCCAGAGATGGTTAACTATGGCTGGAAAATGTACTCATCTGTATGACATTGTGCTAGACACCATCCTGTCAGCCACGTCTGAAGAGGTGACCATGGGGAAAAACTGGTCCTGGTCATTCTTATTGTCACTCCTTCAGCTGAATCCAGGCTGCATTCAGATGAACATTTGATCTTTCCATCTCATCTTCTGTTGCAGTCTTGAGCTCTTCCAGGTGGGCATTGCCTCTGCCTGGGTGACCAGTGCCTACCACAGCAAGTTCCTGGCCCCCAGGCACTACTGCAATAGAGTAATACTTATCCCCAGCCATCCAGATGCAGGCACAGTTGTCCTGTGGATAATGGTGATAGCAAAATGAGCACCAGGAGGAAGTTATTTTTATGCTGCTGCTAATTACAGGGCATTTGGGGAGAACATGTGGAGCAGCAAAAGCTGCCCTGTTGTGTGTTAGCTATCAGTGTTACACTAGGTTGTCTTGAATGTTACAAAGACTGTTTATCCAGTTCCCAGATTGCTTGGTGAATACAGGGAAGGTTATGCTTCATGGATTTGATTGCGAAAAACTGACCATCCTGACTTGTAGCTGACTTTTACTTGAGTGAGGCCCAAGGATGCTTAAAGCTGCCCTTGGCCATCACTGGCACATTTGGGAGCTCTCAAGGAACCTAGTAGCACTTGGCTTACCACAGCCACCCTGGGAATTCCAGAGAGTCTTTTGTTACAACATATTTGCTGTCTTGTTTCTGGTTCTGTTCAAACATGGACCCTGATTCCTTGCTTTGATCCCTGGATCCCACTCCCCTTCCTTGTTCATTTCCTGCCCCAGCCATTCACACTGGCCCAGTGCCACCCCCAACCCCACTTCTTGAGGCTGTGGAGGGGGAGGATGTCCTTGGTAGACTGCTAACCAAGTTTTTCTCAAAAAATGCTTCACCATATCCAAGCTAGAATGTATCTCCATAAAAAAAAAACCACTTTCCTGAATGAGGCCACTGTGTCCATCAGGAAAGGAAAGTTTTTAAATAGCTCTAGTCAAGCCTGTGAACTCCCAGGCCATGAGAGGGAGCTTGTAAAATGCTCTTCATGTACAGGAAAGCCTTTTGTATTTAGAGTTCAACACAGGCTCCAGTCCCAGACACACAGTCCTGCTGTCCTTTGCCCTGCTGCTCTCCACTGCTTGCTGGAAGTGAAAGCTGCAGGCAGCACGTGGTGACGGTGACGCAGCCATCTGGGTCTGGAGCAGTTCTTGTCTCGTGTTTATATCCTCAGCATAGTGTGTGGCTGCAGAAGAAACCTGCCCAGATCTGCCTGCTGGGGCTGGCCACAGAAAATGTGCTGCCTGACAGGTTCAGAGGGGTAACTAAATCAAAGGGGTTTCAGTTTCTTTCGAACAGCCTGACACTTCCATTTCTTCTTTCTCTTGTAATAAATCTTTAGGTTAGAAAGACATTGGGTGTGAGAGGTTAGGCACAATTTGGCAGGGGGTGTTAGTTGTTAAACTATTAGCCCTAATAAATAGTTTTATCTCATGGTAATAAGACCAGTATTTCTGATAAGCTTGTGGCAACAGACATAAGAAGTCTGATAGCCACAGTTAAGTAACATGAATTTTTTCCAGCTCAGAGCCAGGGGACAGGGTCAGGCACCCAACTGCCATTGCACCTTGTATTTCCACAGTCAGCTCTGCCACTGTGGTAGTTGTCATCGGGGCTGATGTTCCACACAGATGTTCTCTCCTGTGGCCTCGTTCCATGTCTCTGTTATCCTGGGATCTTCACCAGAGGAAAAATCAATGCAATACAGTGGGGAGCAAGGCAGAGTTCAAGATATTTGAGTTTCTTAGTTGTATTTCTGGATTATCCAGTGTTGAGCATGGGAGAAGATGGTCTTATTAAAGCTGTTTAACTTCCAAAGTTTCAGAATTTCTTATTTGCAAAACAACCCTATCATGTTCTTACACATGGTAGGAACACTATATATATATATATATGTACATACTTACCTGTAAGTAGATATACCTATATAACAATTTAAGGCCCATATGGATGGATTTTTCTTCTCAAGCTTTTGGATGGAAATTATCTTGAGCTTTTTTAAAATATGCACGTGTGGATTATAACATTTTGATATGTGGTCTTGTTTTTGGAAATGGGTTGGAATGTTTTTATCTTTGAGTCTGTAATTTTCCTTACTGTGCAAATCTCCCCAGAGGAGATGGTAGATTTAATCTTGTTAAGAGGAACTCTCAGGCTTATATACACCGCAGGCTGTATCCTCTTTAACAGTGTATTGGAACATTTATCTACAAAATTATCTGAGCTCAAATATCTGATCAGTTCCAATATAGACAGCCTGTGCTCAGGGACTCCAGATTCCATCCAATGCAACTTGCTTTTCCTTACATTGGATCAATAATGGCTAATAGGGATGAAGGTGACACATCAAACTCCTTCAGTATTACTATTGATGCTTTCTGACAAGCTGTTGACTAAAAGGAGGGACATTGCAGGCACTTTCTATTAAGAATAAAAAAATAACAATAAACATTTTTTAATGCAATCCCTTTCATTTACAAAGCACGTGCAGAAGTGTGTTTCTTTTAGAGCAGAAGTCAAATAGGAGTGACAGCATCTTGGAGCTGGGAACAAAGACATTATCTTTCTGCCAAAAGTCTGTACTAGGGTGGGGGATTTTTCCTGCTATGAAGACTTCTATGTTTGTCTGCATTTGGTTGCTCTAACGTTTTTTTCTCTGCTGTGTCTGCATGTCTTTAACATTCACACAAACCACCAGAGATAGCAAAGGAGCCACTCTGCCTTTGTTGTGAGGCAAAATCCTTGTTATTTGGTTTAGTTCCAAAAGGGAGTCTAAGCCTTCCTGTAATAATGGGAAGTGGCTATGTCCAGCCCCTAATGTTACAGATCATCATAATAGCTCTGAAGGTCTAAGGACACCAACAAGGAAAGGACTGGAGGTCTAATTTTTAATTACATCAACCTATGCACTCAAAAATGATACATAAATCTTTCGGCAACCAAACTTGTGCTATGTGTCTGAGATAGAAGCTGCAATTTTCATGGTACTGGTTGGAAACAATCACTTTAAGATCAGTTTATTTTTAATACAAACATTTTAATAGACTAAGGTAATGACACTCATGGACGACAGAAGGTGTTGGCAAGGGGAGAAGAACCACCTGAGCACTGAGAGGGATTAGCAGGTGATGTGTGAAACATTGCAGGAGGGCATGAAGGAAACATCTCTGCTGATACGCTGATTTTTAGTAGCTGGTAGAGGTGAATACTATTTCCCAGGCTTATTTTTGGTAGGTCTTTCTTGAGAACTGGTGAGTAGAGAACAGGCTAGTTGTTTTATGCAAAATGCTCTCTCATGGGAAGCTGGCTTAAAGCTTGTCTTGGAGAGGTCATCCTGACGGGCATTGGTCCTGGGTTTGCTCCACATGTGCTGCACATCACAGCTCGAGTCTTCCTCCCTCAGATCCTGCACTGGGGAAAGTAGCAATAAAAAATCCATAATACAGTCATGTGAATTTTCTTGTGATTTTAATACTTTTTTCTTGTTATCTTGTCTGATAAACTTGTCCAGCCATCCACGAATCATTCTGAGTAACTTTTCTGACACAGGAAGAAACACACAACCGATTCCCTTCAGATTAGTTTAGCTGCAAGAGGGTGTGAGTGCAGTTATGGAGGGTGTGGTGCATTCGTATGCTTATCAAAATCAGATAACAAGGGGAAACTAATTACAACTTTTAACTGTTGTTGCAATCTTTTCTGTGGAAGTGTTTTCACATGAATATTTCTTGCATTAGAGGTGAAATCAGATCCTCATCCCTGCACTTGCTGTGCTTGGAGTGTTGCCAAAAAGCTTTTTTTAAAAAGGCATTCCTACTGGAATATGTCATGGACTATTCTTGCTCCCAGCTCGGATGGGGAACTGGAATGCAGACCTCCCAGTCACACACAGGAGTGGTGGCATTCGGGAGGCTCACGTTGCAATCTAGAGAAAATAAGCATCCAGGCAGAGGCAATACCACATTAAAATGACAGGGAGAAACAAGCAAAAGCCACGTGCTGTGTGCAGGGAGCTCAGCAAATCCACAGCTCTACAAACCTGCATTTAACACTGGCCAGAGCTTAAGTTGATGTAACAATTAGCTAGGATATACGCATACAGACTTCTACTAAAAAGTTATTCTATTGCTTTTAAAGGTGATATCTCCCCAATAGAATGATCTGCCTAAGGAGTAGAGCAAAAAGCAAGGGGAGGAGGAAGCATCTGAGCTGAACAAGGTGAGAATCAGATCATGGAAAACTCTTTAGGGCAGAGCACTAGATGCAGAGCCCTCTTCATTAATCTGCTGGTTAGCCCATCTCCCTTAGAAGGCCCTACCCTGCTGTAAGGAGAAAGAAGTGTAAAAATATATATTCTGAGCTAGAGATAATTTCATTTTAGGTTCTTTGTTTCCAGACTTATTTTAAACAATCAGGCCTACCCCCTCCCGGTAAACATTTCTTACTTCCTTTGGTATCATGTCAGATTAAACCTGGAATAGCTTTTAGAGATCATGTGAAAAAGGTTCTATTTTTGCCAGGTAACTGCCATGAATATCAATATACCAAGGAAAACAAACTGTGACAATAAAAATGTTGATCTCTGTGGCTGCTGAAAGAGTGACATTAAGTGAATCTCACTGATATTTAATTTGCAAACTGAATTCTACCTATTGAGGGAGGGAAAAGCAGCAACACTTGTGTTGATGAGACATTCTGCATTTAAAAACAGTCCTTATTAATGATTCAAAACATAGAGTTCCTAAGAGATGTAAACAAGTTCAGTATTCTGCACACTAATCCATAACCATTATCATATGTAGAGAACAAGAAGTTACTCATAAACAGATGTTCCCTCTGCCAAACCCATTCATTTAATGCACATTTTACTTTCCAAGTCCTAGCTAGCAACTTTCTGTAGTGGGTGGATTAAATGAAAGGATGGAAAAGCAAGGATTAGTTTGCCTGCGAAGGAGCAACGTCTTCATGACTGTTCTAGAGTCTTTTCCATCTTCCCTTGCAGTAGAAGAGGTATTCATCTTGGACTTGCTCTCACTGCCCTGGAGGCCACTCAGCTTTATGTTTCCAGGCACTGTGAGGCATTAGGAGATGCCAAACTTGTTCTGTTACCAGAGAGCTGTGTCATTAAATGTGCTCTCTGCACTGACTGGGAATGGAGCTTGGCATTCACTAATGCTTATGCACAGAGAAGGCAATTATCTTGCCATAAGTTATAGGTGAGCTTTCAGGAAAAGGTATGCCAAAAGCAAAGGGTGGAGGAAGAATTACTGCTCAAAGAATAACTAGTTTCCAAGTTACCTCATGTTTCTCAGTGGCTAGTTCAGCCAGGTGTTGAGTATCTCTAAGTATAGTGATCCCACCACCTTTTGGGGCAACCTGTTCTCCTGGTTAAGTACTCTGGTGAATTTTTTTTCCATATGTCCAGTTGGAATTTCTCTTCTTTTGCTATGCACATCCAAGAAGCATGTAACTCAGTCTTTGCTGTAACTCCCTATAAGGAGTATGTATGCAGCATAAAGACCTTGCCTTCTCTCCTCCAGGGTTAAACAAATCCAGCTTTCTCAGTCCCTCCTCCTGCAGTCTGTGCTGCAGCACCATGACTGTCTTGGTGACCCTCTAGTGGACTCTCTCCAATTTGTCAATGTTTTACTAGGAGCTCCAAACTGGACCCAGTAGTCCAAATGCAGTCTCATGAGTACTAAACAGAGGGGATCCTTGCATGGATCCTTACAAGGAAAAGGACTGTCATGAATTAAAAATCTGTCCAGGCTGTGCTGGCCTCTCTCAGAACTCCATCCCTGCAATTACTTAGAGGATATTTAGAGAAAGGACAAGAGACAATGGGCACAAACCAAAATACAGGAAATTCCATTTCAATATAAGAAGAAAATGTCTTACTGTGCAGGTGATCTGACACTGAAACAGTTTGCTAGAGAGGTCATGAAGCCTTCATCTTCAGATACTCAAACCCTAACTGAACCTAGCCCTGAGCAACCTGCTGTGGCTGACCCTTCTTTGAGCAAGGATGGGCTGATGAGGTGTCTTCCAGCCTCAAGTATTCTGTGAACTGCTAAGTGAGATTAAAGAAGCTACATGTTTGGGGCAGGTTATAGGAAGATACACATTTGGATCAATGCCTTATCAACATGAGATGCAGAGACACAAATAAAAGATTGTTTCCAAAACAAAGCCCTAGCCACAGAACCCAGTAAAAGATGCTCTTCTGCACTTGGTGTCAAGTAGAACACAGAACCTGCTTCAGGTGTTAATGGGAGAGCAGTTCTGTGATTTCCCCAAAATAACACAATCACTTTACACTTAGGTCAGTGTTGCAATGGAGGAGAACTGAAGCTTATTCAGTGTGTGGATATTAATTTTTTAGAGAGGTTTATAAAAATGAGAGAAAGAAAGAAAGAAAGAGAGAGAGAGAGAAAGAAAGAGAAAGAAAGAAAGAAAGAAAGAAAGAAAGAAAGAAAGAAAGAAAGAAAGAAAGAAAGAAAGAAAGAAAGAAAGAAAGAAAGAAAGAAAGAAAGAAAGAAAGAAAGAAAGAAAGAAAGAAAGAAAGAAAGAAAGAAAGAAAGAAAGAAAGAAAGAAAGAAAGAAAGAAAGAAAGAAAGAAAGAAAGAAAGAAAGAAAGAAAGAAAGAAAGAAAGAAAGAAAGAAAGAAAGAAAGAAAAAAAGAAAGAAAGAAAAGAAAAGAAAAGAAAAGAAAGGCAGGCAGCCTGGATGCTGTTAAAAAATGCTATATTCAAATCCCAGGTAAAAGTTTACCACAATGTGAAAAGAAAACAATGTGGTCCAAAAAGGTAATTTCACAGCTCAGTAGGTACATTAAAGATGCTATCATAAGCAATAAGTTAAAGTTTAAAAAATAGGAAGCTGACCCAAATTAGGAGAACAGGAAAGCCCATAAAATACGGCAAGTCAACCATATACCAGAAGTTAAAAGGACTAAAAGAAGAATGTGAGTTCAGTCTTGCAAAGACCGATAGTAAATAGTTCTTTACATAGCAAAGGCAGGAAGCCAACCAG
>NW_008679547.1:10417-14432 GCF_000695815.1 Acanthisitta chloris | reverse complement strand
GGACATAGGGAGAGCCCTTACCCAGCATATTCTTGCTAACAAATCATCAGAAGAGCTAGAGCAACCTGAATTGAACTCAGGAGATATCAGACCAAACATGTAAGCTAGAGGTCAGTAAACCAGCAGGACCAGACACCACTGACATGATAGTTCACATGTGAAGCTGCAGAACTGCTGGCCAAGGTGTGTAAACTGCCATTACAAATGGCCTCTGTGCCAGAGGAGGAGGACAGAGTTGTCAGCATAGCTCCCAGCTAGAGGAGTCTTGGGAAACAATAGACCAGTGAGTCTGACTCCCATCCCTCCTCCAACAGCAGAGTCAAAGGACCACTGTACACACAGGGAAATGTGATGTCAAGGAAAGCAGTCAGCATGATTTCTGTAAGGGACAGCCTTGCCTCACCAGTCTGCTGGAAGTCCAGAGGGGTGGTAACAAGTATGTAGAGAAATAGGAGATACTGTATTTAGGTTTTCAGTTAACCTTTGACAGTTTTGCAACAAAGGCTATGAAAATAGTAAGTTACTGTGAACTGAATTAAAGGTCTTTTTTTGATCTGAAAATTGTAAGGAAGGTTAAGGCTCAAATGTGACTTTTCAGAACAGAGAAGCAGCAGCAACAGAACCCCTAGGAGTCACTCTGGTATTATTCAACATCTTCACCAGCTGCCTGGAGTTAAGGGTGTATGTCATGGGGTGCCCACGGTTTGCAGTCAATGGCAAGCTCATTTGTCTGGTGAAATGCTAAGCTGTAGGTAAAGAATTCCAGGAGGGCTTAACAAAGCCAAGGGAGGGGGCAGAAAGGTGACATGAGCTACAACGTTCACAAAGATGTCTTGGGTAGAATAATCTGTGGAATAATCTAAACCATGTTTACATGGTTCTGAACTCACAACTGGTAGCCACATTCAAGAAAATGCTCTGGGAGTCTATTCCCTTAAAAACCCAGCTCAGTGTGCTGTGGCAGCCAGAAATCCACGAAAATGGTGAGCATCCTAAGGGAGGCTAGTCCAGCTTGGTGCACCTGCCCTGGTATGTATGGTTCTAGTCTCTGCATCAGGAGAAGGATACAGTGGGTTAGAGAAGGGCAACCAAAAGGGCCAATGGGACCAGCTTCCTTAAGAGGAAAGACTGGAAAACCAGGATTGTTCACATTAGAGAGGAGATGGGTGGGGCATGATCAAGACTTTTCTGTGAATTTATCTTTCAAAGAATAAAGGTGGGTACAAAATCTGGTCACCTGGCAGTGAGGGAGTAACTTGTTAAAAAACCCCCCACATTTGTTTCCAGGAAACCAAAGGCTTTGTTGAAGGAACTTGTCACAGGGACCAGGATTGTTCCTCTGATCTCATCATAACCTGTGCCCAGGAGGCTCTGCAGATGGCTATGCAATGTCTATGTTCTGCAGGAAGTCAAATTCTTGCTCTGTCACTCCTGAGCCAAGGGCTGATCCAATCCGTGGGTGTGTAGTGCTGCTGGAGCTTTTATTTGAGAAGAAGCAGAGGTCCTGGGATCAGCAACAGGGCTGAGGCATTTCCATTAGAGCCAGGCATTTGCTCCAGTCTTCTGGCCAACATGGTTTGAGTGGTTTTTTCCATTATGTGGTTTGCAGTTGTGTCCCAAATGAAAAGAAATTATGTGTGCCCTTTATGCTCTTTATAGCATATTAAAAAGGGGGGAAAACCTTTTGTTTTGAGTTCTCTTCCAAACAGGATTTTTTTGGTTGTCTTTGGGGGGTTTTTTGCCTTGTTTTGTTTTACTGGTTAATGTCATCATTCATCTTTCCTGTTTTTGCTGTAGGACTTCTTAGATGGTTCACAGATGTGCACTGGAAATGAAAAGGTAGCATGCTGAATCCTGAACACAAATAGTCTTCATTTGTAACTTGAGCTGTTATTGCTCACAAAAGAAGACAGAAAAGAGATTCCACTCGATCTTGCTGCTTTTCGTTTCCCTTTTCCCTGGAATTTTTAAAAACTGCCTCCCAATACTTGCACAAGCCCCAAAGTAGTTTTTTTACAATAACATCACAGCTCAGTTGGCAACCTTCCCCAAAACAAGTCTTTTCTCATCCCATAGTTCCTTCAGGCCATTGCTAAATGCAGTGGAACTTTCTAATCAACAAAACCATCTTTTTTCTTTTCCTTCTTCTCTTTGCACTTAAAACAGCTTGTTGTCCTGATCAAGTATCTATGCTGTTTACTGCAAAAATCCAGGCTGATTTGTAGACACATTTCTCTGGTTCTCCCTATCAGCTATTTTTTTCAGGGTCCCCTTCATATCTATTTCTCCACTCAAAACTGTACTTGAGCTCCTAGAACCTGAATCTCTCTCAAATTTCTAGCTTAAAACTGAGGAATTTCTGCCTCATCTGTTCCACATGCTGAACATCTTTAGAGATGGGCCTTTCCTAATTTTGCATCTTTCTGTTTCAGACAGGACATCCTCTTTCTTAGAGGAAAGCCAGGACTCTTGAGGCCAACAGTGACAGCCCTACACCATCTGGCCCTATAAAATATCATTCCCAGCTACTTCTAGTGTGTGTAGCATGTCATATTTTCTTCATAATGTGGTAAAAAATACTTGGTTGGAATGTGAACTATTCTCTGGAGATGGTTGCAAGCATCCCCATGCCTGCTGTCCCAATGAGTATTAGAGTCGATCGTGTTCCTGCAGAGAAGCTGCATGACAATTCAGCAGAGAAAGGTGGCTGAGCATCAAGTGTACAATGCATCTCTGGAAATCAAATCATGTTGTTTGCATTAGTTTCCAATGTTGGTAAGCTGGGATTGACTGAATGCTCTGAGGGAGTTCAAAATGAGAACAGCTGAATCACAGCAGACTCACTGGAGTGATGGAAGGCAACTGCAAGCAGAAATCTGCATGAGTCATCCTAAAGAAAGAGGCCAGAGAAAAGGGTGGGTGTGCTTTGTACTAAAGTACATAGCTCTTCTGGGAACATGAACTTCTCAAGAGCTTCTGCTTTCCTATTCTGGTATAAATCCAAAGGGAATCTACTATTTTCTATGAATTGCTCTAGATATGGATGGGTTCTGCTGGAAACAAGAGGAATAGCCCAAGCTTTTACACATATTCTGTCCTCAGATCTGCCTGGTTTTCATCTGCTGCAGATCCATGTAAATGGGAAGGCTTTGCTCCTGAACAAAGGCCCAGGGCTGAGCAGGAACAAAAGTGTACCCAGGGACATGATGGGACCATTGCCTCATTCCACAGCGATATTCCAAAAGTGCAAAGCAAAGGAGCTACTCATCTTGCACAGAGGCAGGGAGCACAGTGCCTCCTGCAGTAGGGCTGTGACTTGCCCTCACATTGCCACCTTGCACAGCCTTCCTCCCACACCCTATCTGACCAGTCATGCTTTCTACACCTCCCACACTTGCCAGTGCTGGCAGGAAAGGGGACTAACCAATGCTAGTTGACAGGGGTGCATGGATTTTTTTGGCAATTTTTTATATGGATTGAGGGATTGGCAATGCCACAAAGGGTATTGGTCTGAATCCCACACAACAGTGTCTCAGCACCCTCACATTTTGACAGTAGCCCCATGGTCTTTGCAAAACTGGTGCCACCTGGTTCACAGTAAACAGCCACCACCAAGCCTTTGCTTCAAATCCCTGAAGGAAACCAGCTACCCCATCCTCTAGATATCCCATGGTTGTTTCTAGAAGGATGTTCGGTGCCCTGCTATCCTCAAACCAAATAATAGTTCTCACTGCTCATCTCTGGTGGAGACAGCTGTCCCTTCAGCATGCTGGTGAGAGTGCTTCCAAATGTTCTTCTGTTGGAACCAGCTGGGTGAGACCAGGCAGTTTAAGTCATCTGTCAGTTTGATAATTTGGCTCCTTTTGGCCCCAGAAGGTATGGGATAGCCCAAATGAGTATCTGCCCTAGCAGTCTGCCAGTGCACGAGGGCTGAGCAGCTGAGTGTTCACTCACACACTCCCTGCCCCTAAGCACCAGGCAGCATGTTTGAGGAACTCCTTCACAGTGACTCCAA
>NW_008679547.1:2841-10389 GCF_000695815.1 Acanthisitta chloris | reverse complement strand
TGAATTTTCCAATCAGGGCACTGTTATCTACAAGATATCATGCTTCCACAGCATGGTCCAAACAAGGATCTCAAAACTCTGTCTAGATGGAAATTGGTGCCATCTCAACAGTGACCTTCCCAGCCTCAGCTTGGAGACGTAGCACCCCCAGCTGCTCCCATGGTTTACCTCCTCACTGCATTGTTTCATCTTCCCGTGTTTGTTGCTTTTGCCACTCTTTCTGTTTGCCAGAAGCAGAGTGCCAGCATGACCACAAACTCTGTGTTCCTCTGTGGCAAGGCACCTCCACATTCAAAGGAACGAAGTTATGGTAATGTTTACAAGAAATATTCCAATTCCAGTGTGTCAAACCATCCTCTTGACAACATTTTTCTGTGGCTAAGCATTGTTTATTCAGAATGGACTAAGGCCTATTTCAAGTCAAAACCCCATAGTCAGACATTCCTGCATCCTACAGCAGTGTTCCCTCAAGCTGACTGTGGCAGGGCAAAGCTCACTGTTGCTGTCTGGGGCATGGAAAGATTCTCTCCTGCTCATGCATCGTCCCCTTGTTTCTGAAAAGTGCTGCACAGTGAGTGACAGTGGTGGCTCACTACCTAAGAAGCATTACTGTTCTGCATGTGAATGAGTGCCCAGCACTTCCAGGAAGCTATGAAATGGGCAATTCTCCTTTTGAATCCTCTCTGATGCCCAGTGAAAATATATATGAAAATATATATGCACCAACTGCCTTCATCTAAGCGTTGGATTTACCTGCATGTTCCCACCAACTTCAATAGCAGAAAAATATCTCCTGACAGTGTTCTTCCTTTCTAGTTTCTCTGTAACTTAATGTGAAAAACTAGTGTCTAGTGACTAAGGTTTATTTTTCCTCTTTTAACCACATTATTAGGTGTCTCCCAGAAAGTTTCTCCTCGTGGTCTTATAATATGAAAAATCTTTTGGGTATTATGGCATATATCTTCACAGATGAGTCCAGGAAATGTAATCTGGTGAATAAACATAATTATAATTATATTTTCCTTCTATATATGTAAGGGTTTGATAGGTATGCAAAAATACAAGGCTTGCATGTATAAATGTGATACTCTGCAGAGAGACACTGTGGCAACAAATGAAATGGCATGTATGTGTGTACATGTACCCGTATATATTGTGCCTTCCTATTCCAGAATGTGGTATTTCTAACTCATAAAACTAAAAAATAAGAAGAAATTATCACATCCTTTAAAATTATGAGATTTTTAAAAAGCCAATATATAGCGAACTGTCTGACTCCCAGTTTTTGGTCTTCAGGTTCTGCTCTGGGAGATACTTTCAAGCTTAAGAAAAAAGCATTGTAGAGATTCCTGTATAATCAAAACAGGGCTTGAAAAGACACCAGTTGTCATGAACCACACACTGAAACTGTGAGAGCTGGCAGCAGTGACAGTATTACAATTAAGAATAACATTTTTTCCAGATAGGATAAACACCATTTGTCACTTCATAAGTTTTGGGATATGAAAATGGAACTACAACTATTTCCTTTTCTCCTCCAGATGTAGATGATGTTGCTTCATCTTCTGACATTGCAAGTATTAGTGCACATCATTAAATGAAATTTAAAGCCTCCTCTCCTTCAGCTCCCCTCTTCATTCCCCAGTTTTGGCACTGTTTCTTGAGCACTGATATAGAAGTTATCCAAGTGCTTTATTACTGATTGGTTGTATCACTTCACACTCAAAACGTGCTATACCAGAAAAGGAAGAGCCAAAAAGGATGACAAAGAAGTGTGTGGGAATATGTGAAGTTCTTAGTTTCCATACTGGAAAAATCTGGTATTAGTTATGGCAGTGCATTCCAGAATTGAAGGTCTAGGGTCTGTATGACAGAGGTAAAATTGCAGCTAAATTGGATGCCTGGGTATCTTTTTGTTATGACAGTTGCACTCTGGACAGAAATGTCAATAAGGCTGTTAGCTATTCATTCCATATGTCAGCAAACAGGAGAGGGATGTGACTGCATCCATGGGTGCAGCTGGGAATGCTTACTGCATCACCACGGAGCAGAAGAAACCTGGAAAGGACCCAGCCAGGATTTCCAAATATTCACGAGGCACTATTCTGGTGCACATCACCCAGGAAAGCTGTGTGAGTGCTGAAGTATAACAATTTTGAACACATCTGAAAATCCTCCAGCTGAAAGAAGCATGCCATGAAGTGAAGCACAACTGCAGGGTCCTGGATGGACCACTGTTTTTCTCAGCTAAGCTAAAAAGAGATTTTTAATGACCTCAGATAAACAGCACCCATGTAATGGCTCCTGCTGCAGAGGTGGCATAACAAGGTGTGCCCTAAGGGACACAGAGGAAAAACAGCCAAAAAATAGCCAGGAGCACTCCCTGTAGTTCTTACTGCTTTCTGAAATCTCTCTCCTGCTCTTGTGTACCTGGCTTTGAGCCACAGGGGGATTTCCAGGCCCCCCAAGCTGCAGGGATTCTCATTTTACCTCCCTGAGTGCCTGTCAGAGCTCTGCTTGCTGGCATGCTTCTGCTCCTGCCTGGGCTTTAGGTACTGACAAGTCATAATCTTTCCAACTGTTTTTCTTTTATTGGTCTTGATTTTGACTTTTTTGTCCTCAGGCAGTGTCCTCCAAAATGATGAGAGGCAGCCTGGATGTGGATGGTCAGGCTGGAAGCCTTTCCCCCTTGCAAAGCTAAAGAAAATGCACATTCCTTACCAGACTCATCACAAGAGACACACAAGTTCCCTCTGCCCACCCCTCCTGTTACCCTGACAAAGGATGGTGCCCATGTCTGGGGAGAGAAGTGCTGCTGAGCTGCCTCCTCTCTGCTCTCCATCATGGAAACTGTCCCTCCTGCATCCCAACTCAGTGCTTGCATTAACCTGCACTGGAGACTCCAGCAAAGAACAGCAGAACGGGAGTACTTGGTTCACCTAAAGGAAGGTTAACTTAAAGGAAGGCATTGCATTTAGTTACAGTCCTTGAGAGAACAAAACCCTACAGCTACCACTAGGAACAAAGCAATGACTTGGAGGGGGACAAAAATCATATGCCACATACAAGAATGTGTATGAGATTAAAACTTGTTAGAAACTTCAAAATTACATAACCCAAAAAGCCTAAAAAAAAAAGAGCTGAACAGCCTCAGCTTAATTCTGTGCATTGCAATAGTTTTTCCCCACACCATTGCACACAATGCCTTCACCAGACCCCAGCCATGTGTGGGGTGGTGGGACATGAATGACACAAGTGCTGTGCCCAAACTTCCATCCACAGTTCCCTGCTCCATGGGCAGCCCCAGCCTCACTCTCTGCTCCCACATGAGCAGCAGTGCCCTGAAGCAAGGACCTCTGCTTTATCCCCCATATGTCATCCCAGTTCTGGGGAGAACAGGGACCAGCCAGAAGGATGGGCCTTTCAGCCTTCTCTGTTCCTAGGACACCTTATTTATACCCTTAGACAGCCTGGGAACGTGGCATGTCCTCTGTCTTTGATCCCCTGACATCTACTCTGGCTGCCTGCAGTTTCCAACCTGGGAAGGATGAAAATCTCATGACAGTCGCCCTTCAGTTTAAGTGCATGCCTGCCTTGGGGTTGAGTCATGCCTGGTGAGATGATTTGCAAAGCAAAGCCTTCCTGACCTGAGCTCGCTGTGCTTTGGCTGTGCTGCCTTGCCACACTACCTGTCCTCCCTGGGCTGTGAAAGGCACTCGCGTGCGTAAGTTGGTTCATGAGGCACATGCTCTGAAGCATCTGAAGAAGTGTTTGACCTTTGTGTGTCAAGTGTGCTAGAAACAGATCAGCGTGTGGCAGTGAGAGGCACAGGCACCTTCTGCGCAGGAGAGAACAGGAACATCACAAACCTTTTGATGTGTCTCAGTGAGCAACCAGCGACACCAACAAAGACAAGGAAAGATTTAGAAAAGCATACTTGTAATAGCTGAACACAAAACTGTCCAAAAGTGACAATTTGGATAGCTTCAGAGACAATTTGCTTTGTGTTATGCCTGATTTGCTGTCATTTCACATAATATGAAAACTTGAAAATAAGACACAGTCAAAATGTTCTGGAGACATAATGGCTGCTTTGTTTCCCCAGTGCTAACATCCTGCCTCAGGTGAACTTCTTCCATTCTACATTCGAAGGAGGGAGTTATCCACAGGCCTCACCATGGGGATGGTTTAGGCTGTACTATTCAGGGCTTTTCTGAATGAGGGGAAAGACAAGAAGATGGAAACAATCCTCCCCTTTTACATGAAACCTTTCTGCTTGCCCTCCTACAGTGAAAAATCTACACCTCCCATTGGCTTTGCTATGACCCTGGTCCAGGGAGACCTCAGCTGTTTAACCAACAAAGTCAAGCAAAGCAGAAACTGAAATGAAGGACTGTGACTAATTAAGATGTTATCTTCTGAGCACATTCAGATGAAAGTTCCTGGGAAGAGAATACAAAAAACCTAAGTAGCTGTAAAGTGGCTCTTTTCACGAACCTTAAAGCACAGTACCACATAATAACTTACAGCTGTGCATATTTGATCCCCATCTAGCATCAGCTCATGCATTATTTACATCCTTATTACTGGCAGTGGAGTGGGCAGAAATGATGGGAATATCTGTAACACCTGATGGGAGACAAGCATTTTGCATATCTCACACTTGTTGCTGAGCATGGCCCAGAAAGGCAGGGGTGGAGAAGGTGAGAAAGCAACTGAGCTTGGAGAAACTGGAACCCTTTAGAAATCAGATAAAAGTGAAGAGGAAGTGTGTTTTGTAGTGTGAGCAGGCACTCAGTGGTTGGAGAAAAAAGAAAACTTGCTCACTTTGCCTTGATCCAGAGCTGCAGCAGAGAGCAGTTGAAGTGATGAAAGGCACAAGTGAAAAGGATTAGCAACACATAAAACAACAGCATGCTCTGAGAGAGTGAGCTGAAGTCCTTGTTAGTAATGTTCTTTGATTGGCATTTGATGGCCCACGATAAAGGTAAGGGGTCAGGCAGGTTTCTTGGCCACTAACCCAAGGAGAGAGCTGCTCCCTAGCTCCGAGATCTCTTAACAGGCACAGAGGGACTTGGCATGCCCCTAAAAGGGGTGGTGAGGCACACCACACCCTGTGGTAATCAGGCAGCCTCCTGCCATCAGAAGTCATGGAACTTCCGTCAAGTAGCCTGATTGGAGAAGGTGACTGGTGATGGCTTTTGTATGGATGAGTGCCCATGGGGAAATGGATGGACACCACCAATTACACTTCTGCAGAGCACTTGACAGCTGGTGGCAGCTGAAAACTTTGCCTCCTTTCTAGTGAGGTCAAGAATAAAACTATGAAAAGCTATGTTTTCTGTATGTGAAAACCGTTTTGGCTCCTGCAGTCCTGTCCCATGGGCACCCTGGAACAGATTACCTCTGCTGTCCTTAAACTACCACTCCAAAGTCCTTGTGGGACAGCAAGGACAACCTCTGCAGACAGACTGCTAGGCAGAACAGCAGAACTCTACTGGTGCCTCATGGTTATCAGCAGAAGTGTATTCCAGGACCACATCCAGCTGCAGGCAGAAACAGGCAAGAAGTTAGCACACAACTTCCCATATGCCATCTGCTCCAAAAACTGGAATCCAACCCCAAAGCAGCAGCCCTTCAGTTACTAAACCCAGGTCAGCTGAAGCCAAACTCTCTTTGAGTAAGCAGACCTCCAAGTGCGACTTAGACTCTGACACACAGCAGGACCACACTGGATCATCATGCACAAGATGAAATTAGCCTTTCTTTTGCCCTCAACCCTAAGTCAGAGCCAACTCCTCAATTGTCTGATCCATGTGGGTCATAAACAGAAGCACTACATTGCAAAATCTCTGCCTGGCTGCACAGGAGGAAAGCGAGGAAGGAGTCAGGAGTGCAAGGCTCATGTCAGGTCAAGTTCCTGTATACATGGAAGGTTTAAACTCACGCACACTACCAGCTGCAGCTGCCCAATGCAGCCAAGACTGCAGGACAAGCAAAACCTCTGTGGATGAAGGTCACAGGAAGAAAAAAGGTCCGGAGCTGTACAAAAGGACCTGGCCCATTTGGAGAACCTCTGTGCAGTGTCCCCCAGGGGAGGCATAGCTGCCAGTGTGCATAATTGCCAAGAGGTTTAAAGGGAAAACCCACAGCACAGCGTGACTCTTGATGTTGTCCAGATCAAAACAGCTTTGTGGTTTAGAAAATGTCTCATCAGAGGGAGGGAAAAAATTAATGGGAACCTCTTCCAGGACAGCCTAGTAGTAGGTAAGGGACAACCTGCTTGGTACAGACACCCTGTGTGAGATTTTTATAACCCTCACAGACAGCCTGGAAAATTGCCAATGGGCTGGAGAAGAGGGTACAATATGCCCCAGATCAAGACAAGCTTGTGTGCACGGGCTAGGTTTGTAGGCTACATCACATTGCAGCCAGTTCAGCTTCCAGCACACCTGGACAATTTTGCCTGGTCTTGCATCTTCTCTAGTGTCTCATGGTGATTTAGGAAAATGTAAGGAGACATAGCCTCAGCTCTCCAGGAGATTCCCTTGCAACACAACCTTGCATGGGACAGTTATAGAAAAATTCCTTATATTCCAGCCCTCCCTCCCCAGGTTCTGTGCAGGGGTGAGTGAGGTACAAATGCACCTCAGCATTTGCTGCTTGGAGACAATCCTACACTTGAGACCTTTATCTGATTTTCCCTGACTCTGGCATATGACTGATCTAAGTGGTAGGGTAAGCCTGGTGTGGGGGAATATGGTCATTAGCACATTCCAGCCATCCAGTTGTCCACAGATGCCTATTAAGACCCAGGAAGGCTACCACAAGGCCAGGTAGCTCAGGCCTCATTTGTAATTGCTTCCTGTGCAACAAGTTGCAATCGTCTAAGAGCTACAGACATTAAGACTATTGCCCCACCAGGAACATGGGCAGGAGGAGAGACCTCTCTGACACGATTTTAACTCAAATCCAGGAACCATGTGTGCTATGAGAATCACAATTCATAGGCTGAATCCTGCAGGCCTTGCTCAGTACTTTTTTTTAATTGAAAAGTGTTTGTGGAAGTTATGCAGAAGCCTTACTTGGCTAAACAATTTGAGACCAGGAGTCCTGCTTTCCCTCAGCACCACAAGAACCTGCCTTGCTTTGCAAAGAACAGAAAAGGGATTCTCTGCCCTGAGGAATTCACAGTCTAGGAGATGAGGATGGGCAGTCTCTTATTCTTGTAGTGGATTAGTCGCCATTAACTTTTAGGTCTTTCAGATTTTTCCATATTTGAAACAAACAAAAGAAATAATTCCAGTGCTGTTGAGAGCTTCTTTACAAGCCTAAGGTAGCAGACCACTCTTGCATGTTTACTGGGAAGACTTGACAAGAACAATGGCCAGGAAGCTTCAGAGAAGTTCATGCTCTGGAGTTCATAATGTGATGGCTGGTGCTGACCTGTGGTACATTTGTCAGCCCTACCAGGAAGATGGAGAGAGAGCTGGGAAAGAACAGGCATCTGATTCCTTGCATTAAAACAGGTGATTAAATACTACACAG
>NW_008679547.1:0-2818 GCF_000695815.1 Acanthisitta chloris | reverse complement strand
GTGAAGGTAAGGGGTCCTCTGGCATTCAGTGCAGGCACTTAGCCTAATAATAAGCTCCTCCATCATTTCTTACAGAAAATGGCAAAAGTTCACAAAGAAAGATGTCTGTCTGTTCAGTATTTATCATTAGGGCTGAGGGTCTTTCAAGGACGCCCTGTCCTCCCATCCCCGACAGACTAAGGTCAGATGAGAACACATATCTCACTGATAAGCTTGTCAAAATATGCCAGCTGAATGTCAGGTGTGATTCATAAGGAAGACAATGGTGATGTGATAGCCCATGGTGAGGAGATTACTGAACCAGTTTTAAAAATGGAGAATACATTAAAGGAGGCAGCAGAGCCAAAACAGAGCAGAGAGGTTTACACTGCACAGCAAAAGTTGTATCTGGGTGCTAGTGCAGGAAACTTTACTATGAGCACACCAGTCACTATGGGAGGATTTGGAACACCTGCAGGGCAATCACCCTCATATGACATCCAAATGGTTTTGGCATAACTTCCAAATACACCTGTGATTCCACTGCTATAATATATTGCCTCACATTCCCTGGTGCACTGGTTTTCAACCTGGACATCTATCTAGCTGAAACATATCTGGGTGGTGGTGGGATGTGTCCTTTAAAAATGAGTTCTTTACCACTGTCTGTGCAGCAGACCAGGGATATAGCAAGGAAAGGAAATCCCCACACATGCACCATTAGCAGAATCACAGGGGCAACTACAAGGGCCACAGCTTCCCCATTCCTTATTAGCATCAGCTGCTGTGGCATACATGCTCCAGGTCATCCAGGAGTGGCCATACAGCTCCTGCCACTCAGATTATGGTTGTTTACAACCCTACATGTGTTTGCACTAGAAAAGGCTGAAGGCTGACATGGAAGAGGAAGGGAAAGGCTGGGCAAAGCACTACTCTAGCAATGAGAGTCGGTGAAGGGCAGAACAGAGTTTACAATGCCCTTTCAGCCACCCCAAAGCACCTCTCAGCAGAACTGAGAGATGATGTAGGAGGGATGAACAGCACATCCCCTGTACCTCAGAAGAAAGCAAGGCACAGGGAAGAGCTCTCGCTTTCCTGGTTGATGGTTTCTTGCTTACGCTTTTTCTGAGACAGAGACCTCACATGAAGGTTCAGGCACAGAACAGGTCACTTCACCCCAGTCTCAGCCTCATTTATCACCTGTGCTCCAATTTGTTATTGCAGAAAAGTTGGAGAGGGCAGATCCTGGCAGCTCAGCCTGGCACACCCTTGGGCCCTTTGGATACTGTGGCCATCCACAGGTATGCCCTGCCCTGGGCACTTGGTTGTTGTGCTCTGCCTTTCCCTTCCCAGCCACACCAGTGCCCTTCTCAGCCCCAACACACCTGCAGGTCTCCACCTAGCCAGAGCTCCCATCTTAGCTGAGCTGAGGGAAAAGCAGCAGAGAAAGCAAATGCTCTGCACCAGTGAGCGGGTGTTTCTGTGTAAACTGTCAGTATACACACAGGTGACACACAACCCTGGCACAAACACACACTGCTGTAACCTACACAGGACAAAACTCCAGACAAGCCTAAGTTGATGGACGGAGCTGGGGCCATGGCAAGGGAGCAGGTTTCTGGCCCCCAGCAGCATAAATCTGGGTTAATCTTTTACATCAACAAATCTTCCATTTAATTTAAAACTCTTTTTCATCTTTCTGCCTTCGTACTCCACACCAAACATGCTTTACCTAGTAGTGACTTACTGCCAGTGAATCAGATGAAATACTCATTTTTCTTGCGCTGTCAGAAAGCCCTGCTCTGGGGTAACTGCATGTGTGGAATTTCCAGGTGGTTGTGATAAGCAGCACACGTGAACAGAAAAATAAACAGTGCAGCTTTTAGATGCTACTCAAATTGCCCTGGATTGTTTCCGCAACACCTGTACAGGCCCTTAACCAAAGCCTCTGGTTGCCTCCAAGTGAAACAGGGCATTTGATGCTATCAAGACAACCAGATGCTGAGCAGAGAATTTAGAAAGTGTTAGCAAACAATACAGGAGTTGTTGGGATATTTAAAAGTGTCTCGAGCAGCTGCAGCCAGCTAAAGTACATAAAAGGGAATAGCAATTAATTCACAGCAGTCCACACCATTGATCTAGCACACACAAACTGGAGGTTTGTCACTAGCAGGTGACTAAATGTCATGCTCCTGGCTTGTTCCTGAAATCTGGGTAAGAGATTTCCAGTGCCTTACCAGACGTGGTAGAAAAACAAAGTGCAGTGATGTACTGCAGTGGCTGTACAGTCAGGTAACTCCAATGGAAGGGGTTGTTTTATCCACAGACAAATGAAATGAAGTTTGCTGTGTCTATGAAAGTATACAAAAAAAGCCCAGTTCCAAGTCGGTTGTTTACTTTAATATATTTTAATTTTCACTTTTAGTTGAATTATTTCTAATTAGTGATATGTTATATAAGTCCCTCTTACCTGAAATCAGATTTTCACAGATTCCTCAGTCTGCTCTCACTCTTCTTAAAGCCAGCAGAGTTTTGTTGATGATCAGTAGGAGAATTAGCTCCAGTGTAGACCCTGATCATGAGAACCAGTGCTCAGATATAGGAAGGGTGAAGGCAAGTACATGGGAAAACCATGTAACTCCCTCCACACCTCTGCTTTAGCAAAAGACACAGAAAGGGCATATATAGAGGTCAGTCCCATGTCTGGGCTTGGCAGGGATGCTGTTCTTGCTGTATGAACCTAATGCCCTCAGACAATGTGTCAGATGGCAATATATGTTTTTATATATTTATTATTATATAATATGTGGGAGACACTGTCTCCCACAGCATACTTCTA
>NW_008679546.1:0-1427 GCF_000695815.1 Acanthisitta chloris | reverse complement strand
TCTGTGCCAGGTTAATGATGAAGAAATGGATTTTGTACCAGGCTGGGAATGTTTATGACACTTTGACAAGACTGAGCCAAGTGCAGTTTTGATTAAGCATTCTTGACCGAAGGTTTAGAAGGACTTTTCGGTTCCCTCTGCTTCACATGAGGAATACTCATTTTTAGGGTTAGTGGTCTTCCAATGCTGTCACTTGCTGTGGAATGAATATTGAGATTAAATAGTTTTCTAAAGATAGAAACACTGACAATATGCTAATAGTTCCACTGTACCTTTGCAGAGGCCAACAGTGTCCTTGCACATGCCTGCGTCACAGCATCATTAGATTAAAGCCTGCTTGGCTGCTTTTATTTGTTTTTCTCCTCTGAATCACTAATGTTTCATCTTCCTGTAGGACCCAGTGCTTCCTTGACTTGGTTATTTGTCTTTCCCCTGTGGAGTGCTATGTAGTCCTGTTTAGTGTCTGTTATGGAGTTTGTATGACTCTGAATCAAATGCTGCTTTGCTTGCAGCATCATAAAACATACTGTAAGTGACTTGGTTTACACCTCAAGAAAGGCAGCTTGGTAGGATACTCATTTTGTCTAATTGGATGTGCTAAATTTGGTCTGTAGCTTCATGGTGACTTAAGCCGCAATGGCTGGCTGTGCCATCCAGTTCTCGTTCTTGTGCAGCACTCCTTCCTTCATGCCATCTCTTGCTCCTGCCTGATCCTATACTGAGCTGTTTTGGCACACTGAGATGGCAAAACCATAACATGGCAACAGAAAGAGAAAATTGGTTCATGCCAATAGAGCTAGGGGAATTTCAGAGTCAAAGTAAAGGAGGGGTTGAGACTATGCCGGTGGGATTGTAGGGACACAACAGGAGCCATTTGTTGTCTGTCAGCTGTTAGACAGGCACAGTGGTCCTCTGAAAGCTTGGTGAAGTCCAGAAGGCAACTCTGGGAACCCACCTGGTCAGAAGGGAGAGGTGGGCGTCTGTAAGAAGGGATCACAGCATGGCAGCTGTTCTGGTGGACAGGAGCCTGTCTCTCCCTGGGGTGCCTGAAGGTGCTTAAGGTACCTACAATAAAGGTCTCTATGTGCCTACACTACTATATGCTCCCCCTTCTCTCTTTCCCATTATAGTCATTTTAACAAGCTATTTACCACCAGCAGATTCAGAAATGGTATCTAGAAACAATTCTCAGTTCACTGATTGTAAACTTGCATAAACTTGCTTGTTATTCAGCATACCTTAGCTTTCAGTTTCTTCTAATTCTAGCACCACAAACAGCATTTTCAGGGAACAGAGATGCACAAGGTGTGGAGGGTCAGAAAGCAGTTACTCTCACTGTGATTCTCTTTCCTTTGTACAGTAGTGAGATGTCTGACATACCACCATGCTTGAGACAAGAAGAAATTCTCTGTCTTGTTTGTTTCTGG